>NC_142679.1:6730138-6910138 GCF_964200805.1 Pocillopora damicornis | reverse complement strand
ACTCTTGATTCGGAGAAAAACGTATGAAAACATTAAAACGAACTTTTTGCGATATCTGATTTCTTAATAAAAACGCACTTTTCGCAAATTAAAATGTCGCAACCATAGAGGTTCACAATAGGATACATTTTTATTTTCCTCGTATGCATGAAACCTTGAAACGTATTCGTCAAACAGAAAAATAATCAATCGGTTGTCGATTTGATGAGTAAGAAAATGTTACTTTTAAACTTGAAGATACATTTGATGATCATGTTCTGACCTCTCCTTACTGTAATCGTATATTTGTTTTGGTAATGTTAGGAGAAATACGCCGCTGATCATTGCTGCAACTTCATGATGGGTGAAATTGTACTCATAAGCCATTGTAATTTACTGAGCGTTTTCTCCCTGATGTGGTCTCTTTCTTTGTTTTTTCTGGTGGGAAAGGGTCTCTGTAAACAAAGAGAAAATTTCTTCATTGAAATAAAAATTGAAAAAAGTTCACCTTGCCTACGTGAAGGCCCTCGTTATTTTAAAATTAATATCATTAAACTATTATTAAAACAGTACTGAAGGACGCGCGTTTTCCACCCATGAGAAGATTCGAGACGAGTCGGGAAGAGGTTTGCTGGGGGCCTGGCATGTCTAGCTAAACCCCTTGCTACTCTGCTTTTTCAATTTTCCACAATTTGATTGCAACAAAACTGCACCACATGTTTGAGAAGACACTTTACGAGGGCTTTAAAAGACAAAGGCAGTTTACGAATAGGGCAAAAAACATACACAGTGCTTTCCTTGGTTCACAACTCCTTTCCGGCCTTGAAACTTGATAAAGGAATACAAGGTTGTTGTTTGCTACTTACGCAAAGAAAGGAAGAATTTGTTGTAGGATGTTTTTCGTGGTTTCGCTACGAAGTTCCTGGTTTGTTGTTACGTGCAAATTTACGACTCTTCTGACGTAATCCTGTAACATTCTTCTACGATCCTCCACAAACCGAGCATCCTATATGAAAGAAAAAAATCAAACAAAAGTTTGAATACCAGAGAGCGCTTTTCCACCGAGTGTCGTAAAAACTAAAACCAAAGAATTTTTCTAGAGGCCAATCAGAAGATAGCAAAATTTTACTGAAGAGCCAATCAGAACTCAAAGTAAAAACAAGCAAAATCAAAAGCGCGGGAAAACGCTGGTAAACAAGTCGTGATTGGTTTTCGTTTTGCAGCTGATTGGTTGAGCGAGTGGCGTGAGTTTCTGGACCAATGCAATCTCGAATCACTCCCAACATTCAATTGAAAATTGCTCCATGTGTGCTGCGATCCATTCTTTGACAGTAGCGTTTAGTTCACGTGTAGATGTGTACGTAAGTAACATAAAATAACCTCATGCCTGAAATATAGTTTGGATAGTTAAATTGAATAGTCTAGTTCCTTTATAAGCCTTTTGAGCTCCAGCACTCAAAGGGCTGTTGCAGATAATCTTGTCGCTGGTGAAAAAAGGAGAAAGGTGGAATTCACCAGATACAAAATGATAAATACAGTTACATTTACCTTGTTTCCTATCGTCTTCTTGGGTGGAAATTTGAAGCTGTCCACAACAGGAAATTTTCGACGCAGCTGCAGAAACAGGCAAAATAACAAATTAGCGAGGAAAGACAAAAATTACTCTCATTACCTCAAATGTAGTTAATTGAAAACATCCGCATACTAAGATGTACCATCAATTTATTCTCATTCCAGACAGGGAGGTCATTCACACGGTATCTCTCTCCACACCACACCCCCCCCCCCCCCCACCTTAAAGATGCAACCCAATTTATCACACCGAATTTCATACGAGATAAAATAGCTGATTGCTTAGCCTATAACTATTCAGAGAGCCACGTCTCCACGGTCCAGGTTTGAGCCCCGACACTTTGTTCTTGAACAAGGCATGTTACAGGTTAGTACAAGAGGCTACTTAAATGAACCGGCACTTGAGCCACTTTTCTAAGGGAATTACACAGAAGATTAATTCGTACCGTTTTATGCAATACAAAGAATTGTGAATATCTACGATAAACGTTCCATTCGTCATCTTTTATCCGCACGTAGACCTAAAAGATAAAATACAGAAATCGGGTAAACTGGAGAAATTACATCACTAAATTATTATCAGTTTCTTAGCCTGCAGTTGTTCTGTCGTTTGATAGGTAAGTCAGTATGTAAATCCGTCAGTTAGTCCGCCAGTAAGCCATTAGTCAGTCAGTCGGTGGGACTGTATTTTCAAATGTAAGTTAGTCCGCCAGTTCGTCGCCCTCTTCGTCCCTCATTACATTCGTCTGTCATATGGCCAGTGAGCATATTAGAAGGAAAGCTGGGAGGTTGGACAATCAGTCAGTCAGTAAGTCAGCAAGTCAGTGAGTCGGTCAGTAAGTTAGTCAGTAAGTCAGACAGTCAGTCAGTCAGTCAATCAACCAGTCAGTCAGCTCATCGATTAGGTCAGTCAGTCAGTCAGTCAATTAGTCAGTCACAATTAGTCAGTCAATCAGTCAGTAAGTCATTCAATCAGTAGGTCAGTCAGTCAGCTCATCAATCTTTCAGTCAGTAGGTCAGTTAGTCAGTCAGCCAGCTCGTTAATCTGTCAGTCAGTTGGTCAGTTAACCAGTCAGTAAAGTCAGTCGGTCAGTCAGTTAGTCAATCTGTCAGTCAGTTAGTCAGTCGGTCAGGTAAACGAACATCTTACCTGATACACGTGGTGGACATTCGATGCCCCCCCTCTGAAAAACACAGATGGTATCCACACATTCACTAAAGGTCTGGTACCGACTGATATCACCGTAGGGTCAAATTCTGAAAGGCTTGATGAGTCGTCAGGAGTTTCCAGATCTTCAGGAAGCTAGAAAAAATAAAAAAAAAGCTTCGGTTTTAACGCTAGGATTAAACAATGATGTCTCTAGAGGCAGCAATTTCTTTTATTTTGACTCGTTAGTTGGCCTAGTCACCATTTGAAGAACAAACACTACTCAAGAAACACACTCAAGAGAGGATGACTGTGCAAAACATTCTATCCTTCCCTCTTCCTTTTCCCGGCTGAACTAATTAGAGGCCATATTTAAAGATGTTCCTTGCGCATTGTAGCACTGGTTGAAACTAGCCTGTGAGGTGGCTCTCATTATTAGTCCTTCAGCAAGAACGTTTCCTCGCACGCAGGAAATTTTGAAGTCTTGAACAACGCAAGCCGGTGAGAGGTCTGTAAGGGGTCTGGCACTGATAATTATTAGTGCCAGATCCCCAGCAAACCTCTTCCCGACTCGTCTCATAGCTTCCAGCAGGTGAAGAAATGCCTGCTCCCAAACTAAGTTCCCCAAGGAGAATAGAGCCGATGCAGTCTAATTTCCCTGCTGCCAATTTGTTTTTGTACGTTAGCCGTCATTTCTACCTCGTTTGGTTAGTTAATAAGTCAAAGTAACAATGTATACATAATCATATGTTTCAGTCTCTCGGCAGTTCGCTGTCTTTTATTGTAACCATTCTCGTCACAACCTAACTAGTTCCGTTCTTAAACTCCTTACCGGGCCTCTTAGGTTCACAAGCTCTTCTCGTAATCTCCTCACTTGATACTGGTAACGGTTCACTTGCTTATGAAGTCGCTCGTTAAATTCTAGCAGTTCTCCATGTAAATCGGCGACCTGGAATAGAAATAACTATGGTTGGAACTCGGAGCCGAAACAAATACCTCGTGCTACGGTAACAGCTTGAATTCCGAAGCTCAAGACAGAATTTCCTTCTTTTTCGCCGAATAAAACTGTACGAATGTCAAATTGGAGGAGACTACAAAATAAGAACATGGGATTGTATCGCCCCATCCCTACCCCTCTCCCTCCTTTTGACTGTCGCTCACCCCCCCTGACACAAATTTCTTTCCCCAACCTTCCACTTAACTAAAAATCAAACACGGCAGCTATAATCTCCACGAAGAAAAAAAAACGAGATTACACCTTCTCTTCAGGCTACTAAAGCCGCGACTGTAATGACTTACAGCTTGGCCGCGCACTTGGCGTTTTCTCACCTGAATAAGTTTCCTTTTATATTCCTCAGCCTCTTCGCTACAAAACAACAAACAAGACATAAAGGACGCTAATAACAATTTAAACAGGATATCAGTGAACTTTTTTCTCTAGTGTCTAACGTGGCCCGGGATTCCACTGGTTTTGCTTAACAGTCTGCCCTGCGATTGGCCAAGAAACCTCGCGCCACTCTCCCAGCCAATCAGATGCATTACTGAAACCGGTCGCTATATGGTTATTGAGGTTTTCCACGCTTGATGCCGCTTACATGAATTTACGTCAAGTTCTTATCAATTCTCTTCATACTTCGTTTCGTTTCAACCCCATAAACAGATGCACCTCACACAAGGAAGAAAAAAAAACAAACCTTTGTTGAAGGTGTTCTGTGAATCTTTCTGGTGGCAAAGGAGGTAACACGTCATCTTGTCTAATTCCAGACAACGCTGTCACAGCAAAGGAAACGGAATTATTAATATCAGGACATATACGCCTTTCACAACAATAGTTCACAAATGGAAAACTTTGGATCCCATGGTAACCAAAATGATAAAAGTTTAAGTTTGAGCGGTCGCATTCGTCAACAGTTTACCACCTGTTTAATTTTCGAGTATCAGGGCCCTTAGAGTATCAAGGCCCTTAGAGAGACAGCGAACGCGAACATATACAAAACGTACAAAATAAGAGGGAAAGGAGGAACGTATAGAGAAAGTCACACCCTATAACATAACGATGTCCTTTCGCCATCAGGCCTCTCCCTGGATTCGGTAAAACAATCTCAATTTTTTTGCAAGTTTATGGCGCACAGGTCACAGGCATCGTTTCCGATGATGCGTTACCTTCGGTTGTTTCAGATGACTTGTTGCGCAGATCGCTTCTCAGCGCTTGTACAGCTCCGACGTATTTTTTCAGCTGATGCTTTAGTAACTCGTTTTCTCTGCAAATAAGGTAATCAAACACTTCAGTTCATCAATAACCTTAGGAACTGTCCGAAAATGGAGGGAGGTGGCCAAATCGGCCAGAAGTGAACGAAATCGGACAGAGGTTCGTAATTGGACGGAAATGTCCGAAACCAGATAGAACCGTCCGGAAATTACGATAGTGTCCGAAATTAGGTGGAACAGTCCAAAAATGAGGGGAAATACCCGAAATCAGGCGGAATATTAAAAAACAAGACAGAATCTTCCGAAAATTACCCGGAATCGGTTAGAGGTTTCCGAGCCAATTCATTGTATAAGGATGAAAAGTGTTCAATACTCAGTTTAAGTTGAGTGTACCTGGATAAAGACCGTATTTTGGCTGCGTTCAAGTTCTCTTGTCTTTTTATTTCCTCCTTGAGGTCCTCAGTCTCTGTTTGAAGTTGAAGTGATTTCTGGCGCTCTTCCGCAAGTTTATTTTGAAGGGTTCTAAAACCATGAATAAGCGAAATTGTTTTACAACGACAAGGACAACTACCTCTTCTCAAATTTTCACATAGACATGCCTTGCACAGGATCACGGGGAAAATCCTCTGAAGGCTATATTAAGCTTTCGGAGAAGCAAAACCATGTCACCATATTCACCAGGAGCCAGTTGTATAAGCAGAAGAAAACGCTTTTCAAACGGATAAATTGCTATCCAGCGGATAAGTGATAGATAGCAAAACGTACTGCACTATTCATCTGCAGGGTCCAGTTGTATAAAGGTCGGATAACGCTATCCAATGGATAAATCGCTATCCAGCAGATAAGTGATAGCAAAACATAAGTGATAGCAAAACATAAGTGATAGCAAAACATAAGTGATAGCAAAACATAAGAGATAGCAAAACATACAGCGTTATCCACCGGATTGAGTTTTATCCAGTGGATAGCGCTATCCAAACTTCGAACAAGCGAGGCCTGATAAAGATTTATCCTATGGATAGCGTTATCCAACCTTTGAACAACGGGGGTCAGGAGGAAAGATAAGCTTATCAGCCAAGTTATAAATAAGGGAAAAATTTGTGAAAAAGTTCTTTGGTCTTTTTGGATAGAAATTGTTACTGACTTACAAAACTATCATGGTGTTTCTGGAAGCTTCGGCCGCTGAAAGTGATTTTGAATTCATTACTAATAATAATAAAAGACAAAGTTTATGGAGAAGTTATCATTCTTCAAGTAGAATCCATGCAGAAGATTTTTTGTGATTCAAGCACACCAAAAACTTACGTAGCAATTTGAAAGATTAGGGATAGTAAACGCGACAAGGAACTTCAATAATATTCCTCAGAAACATTAAAATGAGCTCTACAGTTTTCTATGATTGCGTTGGTTTTGCTTCTCTTCGCCCTATGATTGGCTAAAAACAAGGTCCACCTTTTCAACCAATCAGATGCAAAAACCAAAACCAATCATGTTTCTTAATCGCGCACGTTTTCCCGCCCTTCAGGCCGGATGCTTGTAGTTCTCATTCCCCTCACTCATCTCATTTTGTTTGGTCGTCGTCTTGGTCGTCGTGATTACTTAGGTTTTGGTTTACCGGCATTCAGTAGGAGTGCACTTTAGAAGTAACAAACCACTCTGACAAGTTAACTTACCTGTTATTTTCTTCCATTTCATCTTTTCTCAGCATCATGGATACAATCGCCTGCTTTAGTTCACCTGTTGAAGATGCAAGAATCAACTCAAAATTAAGACATTGGATGTTGAACTCAATTGAAGACGCGCATCAACATAACTAAACCCATCATATATTTTCACCAACGCGCGGGCGCGGGGATTAAAACGTTACCATGTTCACCAATAGCGTAGCTCTATCTTTCTGCACACGACTCACACACAACCCACAATTCCTCTATTCGCTCTAACGAAGGGCATAACGCTCGAAACGTCAGCTAATAGAAACTCTTTACGATGGCCAGTTTACATTATAAACCGATAAAATCAAATTATACTAGTTATTTAGTTACCTTTGCTCATTCCATCTTGTCTGCTAGAGAAGTCTCTCTGGAAGAAAACATTTACACTTTTAAATGTACTTCAAAATACTAAAAAATGTAAGTCAAAAATAAACAAACAAATAAAAACAAAATAACTTACGTGCCCAGCTTGATTTTCAATAGATGCAAATCCCCTGAAAAAATTACAAACATCTCATGGGCCAGAAAATATTTGAAAGTCAAAACTAAGAAGCCAGCGCTAGGCGCGGGAAAACATGGAATCTACGTTAAGCGAGGGGAAATTTGTATCTTACTGTGAATGCTAGAGAAATGGTACATACATTTCCTTTGGTGTTTAAAGGGAGATTTTTTTTTTAACATCAAAGCTTCTTCATTTGGTAATCATTTCCTTTATTCTCGTGACCATAATGTGTGATTTAAGGTTGATATTGTTAGGAGAAATTAGATGCTGGTCACTCTCAGGGTTTAACGGGTTAAAGAGAATTTACCGCGTCATAATGTCCATTCCTCTCTGAGCATCGGTACAAGCTGCAAGGGCAGCGGTAGCTGCAGAAACATCCGGTGACGTCATGGAACGCGCTCGTCTGTTGTCATTGTGAGGGGAATCATCCTTTAGTTCAGGGAATTCTTCGGCATCCTCCAAGTTGGACCAGCTGATAGGGTTGGGAAGGAAATTTTGTTGGAGAATTAATTTATTCGCTTAATTCTGCTGGAAATTTCCATTAAGCAGTATGGGAATTGTCCCGGGAAAACAAGTTCTTGTGAGAACGTCTACCTTTTATGGTAATTGATCAGTTTGAATTGAGTTTCGAAAATAATCCGGGATGGGATCGGTTTTGCTTTAATTTCTTACTTCGCCCTGATAATTGGTCCTGAAAACTCGTGCCACTTTCTCGACCAATCAGATGCAAAAATAAAACCAATCACGACTTGGTCACCCGCGCTTCCCCGCGCTTTCCCGCGCTTTAGGCTGTTTTTTGCGTTTTTGTTACTTTGAGTTCCCATTGGCTCATTAAGGTATTTTCCTGTCTTCCGATTGGTCGTTGTGATAAATTTGGTTTTGGTTTGACGATATTCAATCGAAAAGCACTCAAATTGGTGATTTGGTACAGCTTAGGGTTGAAAGACAATGTTTGGTTCGTTTACAGTTTATGAATCTTCAGTCAAATGCTCCTAAACTATTCCTTATGGTGTCTGTGAGAGTATTTGGGTGTTGCTTGTAATAAACCCAAGTTGTGAACTAGAGAACTAGATCAGTTTTATCTTCACCAACAACAAGACGTAAAAAAACATAAAGAGAAGAAAAATAGAAGGCGTTCACTCCCTCCTAAGGGTTCGAATCCTTTTTCAGAAAAAAATTTCAAGGACTTTCTAAGACTCAGATTGATTTTTCCACGACACCAAATTTTGCCTTAAACCCTTAAAAATTCCCAAGATTTCAAAATCAATTCTCCTTACGATCTACATGCATTTCCCATAACGTAAATTCTGAAAAATTTATTGCTCGAGTTAAGGATATTTCCAGGACCTGTTGTCTTTTTCCAGGACTTTCCAGTCCTGGAAAATGTCAAATAAAATTTTACGACTTTCCAAGTTTTCCAGGACCCTGCGAACCCTGTCACCGTTTCCTAATTTCGCGGATTTCATCTTGTCCCGCTTATAACTTTCCAATTTAAAAATTCCAGGGAAAATAATTTCTCCTTTTACTAACCTTGACAATGAGGTAGAATCGCGGTCGTTTTCCATTGAAGCATCAGGCGCACAATAAAATGTGGACTGTGTCCCAGTTTTCGCTGTAGTAAGGTCACCCTCGGTCAGGGGAACTAGGGATTCTCCGCTGTCCAACAACACCACGGGTTCAAATGTACCAGGCTGCAATTCAGCACCAGTTGTAACTTCGTCATAATCGTTCGAATCATTTCTTAACTCTTCATTATCCAAATTTTCTTGACCATTCATTCTTTCTACTATCCCACTTGGACTATATCTTAAATCTGGGTGTTCCTTTGCAACAAAGGAACCATTTTTCATGTCCACTCTCTCGATCAGGTTTAAAGGGGTAGAACTTTTTGGCGGCGCCGCGGCATCAACAGCTGGTTCAGTAGCAACGGCTTCTCCTTCCTTAATATTTATCTCAACTACTTTAGGAACTTGAAACTGCGCCATTGAAAAGTTTGCGTCAGTCTCACTGTCGTCCTCTGTTAAACTATAAACACGAAATGAATCTTCACTCGTAAGTCCTTGACTCAAATCATCTTTTTCTTTAGAATAATAACTTGCTTTCACAGTCGAAGAACCATCACTGAAACGTTTACTTTCGAAAGAATACAAATCGTTTTCACTTAGTTTGAAATCATCTTGAGGCAGAAGCACAGGTTCACAACTTTCCCCATCGACAGTTGGTATGTCTGTGGATATCTGTTTCTCGTTGTGATGTTCCGTTTCATATTTTACCTCCTGTGAGTTTGTTTTTCCTTCGTCCATCCTGGGTTGCGCACGCAAAAAATCGACAGTTTCCAAAACAAAATTTTCCGTATCCTCTCCTGCAGGGGATTCCTGTATACCCTCCCGATTAGAGACATACTCAGATTCCGCTGTCATCTTTCCTGGAACCTCTTCCAAATCGAAGCTGTTGTTTTTACTCCCTTGCGGTGCAATCTCGACAACGTTTTCTACAGGCAAAGAGCTGTCAGGCAAAGAGATGGATTTTGTTATATCGGTAAATGCTTGTTCATTTACATGCGATTTCACCTCAGCTGAACCTTCAGTCACCAGCGGGAAGTTACCTGGAAAGGAGGAAGCACGGGTGTGGCCTAAACTCGAAGTCTTCGAGGCAGAAATTGAAGTAGGTGTTTCCTGCTTCACTGTTGAGACATTAGGAGGTAAATCTTTTCCATCCGTTGCACTGTTCAGTGGAAGATTGTTATCATCTTCGATGGCAACAATAGCAGCATTTCGTTTCTTCTTCTTCTTCTTTTTCTTTTTTTCTGTTTTAGATTCATCTGTTGATTCGAAGTCAATCAGTCAGTAGATCAATCGGCCATTTGTTGGTCAGTTAGTAGGTCAGTCAATTGGTCAGTCAGTGAGTTCATTCATTAGTGACTCAGTGAGTGGGTAGGTGAGTCAGTCAGTCAGCCAGTCAGTGGGTCTGTCACTCAGTCAATCAATCGGTGATTCAGTGATTGAGTAGGTGAGTCAGTGAGTCAGTCAGTTAGTCAGTGAGTCAATCTACCAGTGAGTCAGTGAGTGAGTAGGTGAGTCAGTCAGTCAGTTAATAAGCCCGTCAGTCAATCAGTAGGTCAGTCAGTCAGTCAGTTAATAAGCCCGTCAGTCAATCAGTAGGTGAGTCAGTCAGTCAGTTAATAAGCCCGTCAGTCAATCAGTAGGTCAGTCAGTCAGTCAGTCAGTTAGTCAGTTGGTCAGTTAGTCTGTCAGTCATTCAGTCATTCTGTCAATCAGTCAGTCAAACAATCAGTCATTTAGTGGACCACTCAGTCAGTCAGTTGTTCAGTCAATTGCTCAGTTAGTAAGTCAATCAGCTAGTGAGCCAGTCAGTGAGTAAATCAGTTAGTCAACCAGTCAGTGAGTCAGTCAGTGAGTCAGCCACTGAGTTAGTCAGTTAGTCAATCAGTCACTAAGTCAAACAATGAGTCAATCAGTTGGTCAGTGAGTCAGTCAGCTTGTCAATCAGTCAGTGAGTTAGTCAATTAGTCAATCAGTTGGTCAGTGAGTCAGTCAGTGAGTCAGTCAGTGAGTGAGTTAGTCAATTAGTCAATCAGTTGGTCAGTGAGTCAGTCAGTGAGTCAGTCAGTTAGTCAATCAGTCAGTGAGCTTGTCAATCAGTCAGTGAGTCAGTCAGTCAGTCAGTGAGTCAGTCAATTAGTCAATTAGTAGGTCGGTGAGCTGGAGAGTTGGTGAGTCAATGGGTGAATCAGTCAGTCACTCTATCAACCAATCACTCACTCAATAGCTTAACCAATCTATCAATTAACCAATATCTCCATTGATCAATCAATCAAAAATGATTTCTCCACAATGAAGAACTCATACAAGGCAGTAACTCAGCACTGGAATAAAGAGGAACAGGAAATTGCTTAATCTGGGATTTTTGTTCATGATTTCTACATGTTAACTCTCCCAGGTAACAGGTTGATGTTTATTATTACGGGAATACTTGTTTTACTGGAGATTGTTAGGCCTATTTCTACAGTCTCCTCAAAAACAATTTGATATTGATCTTCTTCATGTCAGAGTTTGTTTAAAGATTGTTTCAAAGACCCAAAGTTCAGTTTAACACAACAGACAGATACTGACCAGTGAGTTCAGCAGAGTACACTGGGAGAGGTTCCACAACAGGTTTTTGTGGGAAAGATGGTAAAATATTATTGAAGACATCTTTGTTGATTGTTAATGCTGGGGCCTGGAGGAAATGAGAACAGTGCTGGATTAAGTTTGCCATAGTTTTGCTCATAGGCAACAAAAAAAACAGTCTCATGATTAACATAACCAACAAAATTTATTTTCTGCAATACTGTGGCTGTAGTACTTGCCTGTTTTACAATGTTTAGTTCCTCACTATCAACAGTAAGGGCAAACAGAATGGAACTCAACCCTGCCAAGATACAACATCAACAAAAATGACATCAGAATGACAATGAACAATTCACGAGACAGCAAATCCTATTGGCCACTTACTGCCAGAGCAGTTTTATTAGCATGAAAAATACAGGGGGGGGGGGGGTATTTATAACCTTTCTTGGAAGCAATTGGTGGATAGCAACCCCAGAAATTTATCGAGTTTCTTTGTTTGCAGTCATTCATTTAGACCCCTGGATGGATTGAGGTTCTTTGAGAACAGAACACATTGCACGTTGACTTGGCCAAGTGCACAAACCTGGCCCATTCCAACCTGAGTCTGGTAAACCAGTAAACTGACTATTAACCTCCCCCCCCCCCCCCAGTTACAACAGACTCACCTGCAGCAATCATGGGAAGCATACTGGCACATTCTTGATCCATAAGGAAAGCTTCCTTCTCATAAAATTGACTGAAGAATTCCAAGAATCCAACATGAATTTGAGTTAATCTCCTAACCACATGCAATGTTGAAGACTAAAATGGTTTATTAGAATAAGGCTCACAAATGTCCGAGGCTAATCAGCTTACCTTAAAAGAGCTTGATTATGCAGTATGTTATGAAAATATCTTTCCAGCAAGTGTTCATTCAATGAGGACCTCAACCAAGCACGACCTTGCAAAAGAGCAGAATATCTCTGACAAAAATGTATCACAAATAGATTGCATGTTGCTGTGTGTTTGTTAAGTTATAGATCAAAGATGATGTCAAAATGTGGGAAGAATGAAAAAGTGGCACACTAAGCTGATTGATGGAAATTATTATCACCAACACAATCTAACCACTCACTCAAATGGAGTTAATGTTACCCCCAACTAGAAAAATCCTGATTATCTTTCTCCTGTGCCATGTAAATTAAATTTGCAGAGCAATGGAAATCAAAGTTTCCTTTCTGGCTTAAAGGTGGAATCAAATTTAAACCAACCTCGTCCTGCATCTGTTGTTGCTTTCTGAAGCTCAAGAAATCTATCCAGGTCAAGTTTTCCCAAGTGAGCTTTCACAAAGCTCCAAAAGGCTGGAGAGAGAAAAGCTATTCATTGATAAGAAATAAATTATAGGTTGTTTTAAACATGTAAAAGGAGCAACAAAGAAAAATTGGAAAGATTTCAGGTAAAAAAGGTTAAGAGAACTACCAACACAAATCAAATAATCAGGAAAATCGTTCAATGTAGGGTTTACAATCTGGTGGTAAATTAGTGATTTATTGTAACCGCTGACATCCGATTAGTGCACCAAGCTGTTACTATGTTGCTCACCAAGATAGCAATTAGAACAATTTCTCAATTGACAACTGCTTTATCTGCAAAAGTCAAGAACATGGTGAATTGTGTTGAAACAGTGATTTTGGAAAACACTGAGCTTGGAGCTCTGTTGGTACCTGAATCTGGGTCTAACTTTACTATTCCTGCTGCTTGGCCAACTTGCCTATGTGAAGTGAAAATAAAAATGCTTGAATTTCATGAACACCAACAGGAGAAGTGCTTTACATATAACACTGTATTGTAATTTTTTATAGTACTTCTTAAGAGTAATTCACAAACACTCATGAACATTGATGAAAAATATTTACCTAAATGCACTAACTCTGGATTTTTTAAAGCCATGTTGGAAAACTGCTTCCAACTGAGTTAGCAGGCAAACAACCCTGAAAAATTCATAACCAGTCACAAGGTAAGTTCTTGCATCCTTAAATCATGATATACACATCTAATTTCATTACCTGCTGTCTCCATCCGTGGCAAGTTCTGTTTTTCCTCCAAATCTAACTTGGCACTACCAGTGAAAAAATAATATAAATGTCTTCACTTGAAAACTTCTTTTACAAAGTAATAATAATTCATAAAAATAAATTCAATGTAAGTATGTTTTTCAATCCTTTGAACATTGTAAGTGACTAAGATCATATTTCTCCTTATATCATCACTGCTGAATCAGACTTCAAGGTAATGAGAACAGAGGAAATGATCACTGATTAAAAGATGCTTGGAAATGTTAAACAAATTCTCCTTGCTTTTATTACCTACTCCCCCCACCACCCCTGGCCATAACTTGACCAATTTTGTCTGTGAATCTTTAATATACAATGTCACATTGAAGATAATCAAGATGAGATGGGAACCATGTTGAAGTGTCATAAATACACTGTACTTCAGCATGACTGCTTATTGAGGAAACTAAAATACTAGTAACTTAATCCATAAGATACAAAATGGAACAAAAGTCTTGTACAAATGCAAGCTGAGCAATAGAGAAAATTAATTTCGCAAATATCTACATTTCAAATAGAAAAATTAAAAATGAATTTCATTTAAACCAAGGGCAAAATTGAAAATTTTTCACTTTCATTTTCCTCTCTTTGACAACCACCCATTTTTCAAGATAGATTCCAAGACTTAAGTAATTAAAAAGCTAATGTTTAACAAATGGTGAGCAAACTATCATATTCTAGAACGTCTGCTGAATTATTTGTCTAGTCACGTCACATTGATACAAATCACCAGTATTCCCAAAGCAAGTATCCGATTTTTACCTGTTTTACGGCATCAAGTAATCTATCAAGCAGATGCTGTCTCTCAGTTTCTGTATTCTGCTGCTGGCCTCCTTGTTTCACACAATGACAAAGGTAAAATACAAATTCAATATAAGTTTAAGCAACAACGCTTATTCGTGATGTAATATCCAAGATTCCAATTTCATGCGACGTTTTAGAAACTTCAGAACATTGATCTTACCACTCATGATATACTTCTGAGAAGACGTTACAAACATTCTATTCGCCGAGAGCAAGAGATGAAATCTGAGATGAAAAAGGAAGTTTTACGGAAGAAATTGATTGTGACCTTTCACTTCAGACGCCATGTTGTTTTGTTTCCCCAGGCTTTGAGCTCAAACATTGACAGAGAAGAGCTGGGAATGGTTCTTCTCCGGAGGGAAGTGGAGTGAAGTTGGAAGTGGTGTCGTGCAAGATTACTTTACAGCCTGAAGCCAGTATTTAAGATTATTTCTTATCAAAGGTGAGGTAACTTTTATTGAATGCATCAGTTAAAAAATCAGAAGGAGTAAATCCTTGTAAAACCCTTTTTTGTTGTTTTGCGTGATGGTTTTAGGATTAAATACCCGAGAGCGATGCATTGGTATTAACATAATCTGAAATGCACAAGCGAGGGCCTGGATTTTGTCTCGATTTTAACTAAAAGAAACGCTCATTTCTGCTTGACGTTTTCGCTCGTAAATTTATGTAGTTAGGTATGTCTTCTGAACACAAAGACGGCCAAGTGGAGATCGTGGAAGAAAAGCCAGCTGGAAGCCCTAATAAAGACCATAAAGAAAAGAGCTTGTCAAGTCCAGAGGGCTCGCCTATGCACCCAAGAAAATTTCCATTTAAAATACCTAGTCCTGTACCCACGAGGCGAACTAGGACTTCTTCCCAGTAAGTAATTATCCCATATCGTAAAACAGTGTTTGGATGTCAAAGATTTCGCTGATTTCAATCAATGCAATTTATTTTTCTCAGCTGTTGTTGTTAGTATGTTATTGAAATTGTAAACAGCATGTAAATTTTTCTTCGAGAGTAACTCTTAAATGTACATGAATTAATCTTAATTTATTTGTCAAAATGTTTTTTTCACTTTTCCCTTGGTTTTCACAGATCTTTTTGAAAAGACCCAAGATAACAATTTCTAACCAGACGAGTGCGTCTTGGTCGATTTAATTTCACTTAAATATAAATCTTATGTTGTTGAAAGAAAGTATTTCCATACCAAGTGGCCAAGTCCCTTCTACTCCCCTGAATTCTTGCAAGGATTAAATTAAGTTTTCAATATTGCTATCAGTAAAAAGACTGCATAGTCAGATAAATTTTCGGAATCATGACATTGTAGTCCTAGTTTGTTCCTGTCAATATTTTTGTCCTAACACTTAGAATGGAAACCCTTTGAGGAAAAAATTGTTCAAGCAAATTGATAGATAGTCCAGCTATGATGAACCTTTAATCAACCCCCAGAAGAGATTAACCTATGACTTCTCCCTAAAATATCCATACTTTATCTGGCAAAAAGATAATGAAAATTTATCTGGTAGAAGTTTCAATCTTGATCTAGCTAACACCAAATTCTAGTAACTTATTTACAAGGAAATGTATAACAGTTAGAGGGGAAAATCACCAATCAGATCATGGGAATTAAAGGGGAAAAAAATGATTGGATAAAAAGTGAGCTCAGAAAGATCCCTCTCCCCCTCTCTCTTTAGAGTGAATTGTCTTTATCTATTACATAGATGTTACATTTAATGAAATGTAATGCTGAATGTCTTTTAAATTTTAAATCTAGATCAAGAATTGCATCAGAATCTCCAGAGCAAACAGGAGTCTGTAAGAATTTTTGTCGGAACAAGGGTCATGGTTTCATTACCCCTGATGATGGAGGAAAGGATATTTTTGTGCATATTTCTGAGTGAGTATAAAATGAGTTATTAAATAAAATATGGCTTCTGTAGGTCATGAAAGTAATGTAATGAAATTTTTAAGGTGAAGCCACTTTGCCCTGAAGGATTTTCTCTTAGCATCAGTGCACTGTCACAGAAAGAAATTGAGTCTTATTTGAATGTACAATCAACCATAAGATATGGACACATCCAAACCAGACGCTAGACACTTTAATCTCCCTAATCATTGTAAGCCGTTCAGGGCAGTATACAGTAGTTTACAGCCTCTCCCTATATCTAGGCAGCTCAGAAAGCCACACTACTCTAGAACAAAGATTTTTCTTTCAAATCAGCACTCTCAATCCCCACAGTATCAATGGGTGCTTTTCATTCCACTAATTTATTCTTGTTTACTTGTTACCATATTCCCACCAATAGCGTAGCACCATTTTCTGCATGTAAACATGCACACAACGCACAATTCATCCATTTGCTCAGTCTTAGGGCTAATGCCTGAAACATCAGCTTTTTAGCTCTTTACCATGGCCAATTTACATAAACAGATCAGTTGATGATACAGGTTTACCCTGTCATAGGATATTCTAGCTTTGGGGTCAGCTGCAATTAAAGAAATTGCAGAAACAAAGCCTGAAAAAGGCCTAGACAGGACAGTTTGTAGAAGCACCCATGTAGTATCTGGGAGCTACAGGTTTGAAACTGTGGAAGCAGGAATTCTTTTGGGTTTCTTTTCTACAATGTTTTTATTTTCAGCCTCCCTGTGCAGATCATTTCTTTACTCCCATGTCATCTGCAAATCAAAATACTCTACATTTCATTTAATTGTAAAATGTCATGTGCCTTGAGGCAACAGAGTGGTAGTAAGCTTCACAACTACAAACTACTTACAACTACAAACTACTTTGTCAATCCCTCTTTATAGTGGCCAATTTATGTTTTCAACTCAGCTGTTAACACTAAATTACTTACAAACTACTTAGGTGGTGAAGACTTACCTCTTTGATGTTTTCACATAGCAGGCTCAGTGGTCCATATAATCATAGCAAATGAACGAATCTGCAAATTGTTTATTTATTTGAAAGTGTCTGTTGCAGACCTCAAACTTGCCTACCTATATGTAGAGAAAATTATTCACCAGCAGGGAATCAACAACAATACCCTCACCTTTCCCCCCTCTCCCCACCCCCACTCCCAGCCTTAATGATATCTGTTTGAAAAATTTTGCCTCTACTAAGATGCTCAAAAAGAGTTGATACTGCGTGGAAAAGTCTAGGCTATGTGCAGTTCCTTCTTTTTTTTGAAGTCCATTGGGCAAGTTAAAAAAATATCAGTCTCCCCTCTCCCCTAAAAGTGATGTTAGCACGCCACTTAACTCTAGGAAAAAGGCACACAGAAAAATAATAATATTGATAGATAAGGCTCTTTCCAAAGCTGGTTGGCAAAAGTTTGCCTGAACATGATTTCCACCAACAAGTGCTTTCAGGGCATCAGTCTGCTCTGGTTTCAATGGTTTCAGCTAACACATTTTTTGAAACTGTGATAAAAATTCCTACAGCTCATCAACCTTAATAAATCTTGGATGTTGGCAATTCCTTAACATGCTTCACTGCTTTTGCAGTTTTCAGTAGATAGCCAATTACATATATGCATTGTGAATGCAACACAGAGGTCAAACTCTCTGGATCAGTCTGAAGTCCCTACTTTTTTGTGGCTCACTCCTCCTCCCTCCCTCTCCCCATTGTCCCTTTTTTTTTTTTGTTTTTTTTTTTGCATATTATTTTTATAATTGTTTTACTTGCATGAAAGACTTTGCCAAAAAAAATTGACTCCTTGAAGTCCAGGGGTGATCAAAGTGGTTAATTTTATGGCACAGTTTCCTTGCTGTTGAATTTATTAAAAAATTGTTGCACAACATTGATCTTATGAGTTGGTTTTTGCATAAAAATTTTTTTTTGTTAATTCTTATTTCAGTATTGAAGGAGAGTTTGTACCCAAAGAAGGAGACAGAGTGTCCTTCCGCACTTGTCCTCTGCCTCCAAAAAATGTTGAGAAACAAGCAGTGATGGTAGTGCTAACTGAAATGAAGGGTGCACATGAAAAATGGTGGAATAGTTCTTAACGGAAATAGACACTTGAACATACTTTTAAATGTATCAATGGTTTTTAATGGTTGATACAGTAGAACTTCACTAACTTGCATCTTCAATGGAAACAGAGAACATTTGAGACAGTGGGGGGAGGGGGGGTAACCCTTTAAGGTGATTGCTCAGAAAATAAAAGTTATTGCACAATTTTTTAAAACTTTTCCTTAAATGTTCCCTACCAATACATGTTTTAAAAAATAAATTTAAAAAGATAGGTCACCTTGCTTGTTTAAGAGATATGATGGGCCAAACTTAATTTTCAGAGGTGATTGATTAAGATGTAATTTCCTCTTATAATATCTGTACATTATCCAGCAAACAGGCAATGGGAATATTCAAACTTGTCAGGTAGAAACTTTTATCAAATTCTCGTTACTAATTTACAAGGACAATGTAACAGGTAAAGGGGAGAATTAACAATTATCTCTTGGAAGTGAAAGGGTTAGTCGGCTAGTAGTGCAGTAAATAACTTAAAAATGTACCAGGAGGGAAATATTTCCAAGTTTTAATCAGCACGGAGTTTGAATCACTGACTTCAAGGTAGTGAGGTTCTACTGTACCTGTAAAATCACCTAAATAATTTCTATGGTAGTGATCTAGCACTAAAAGGTTTCAAAACGGTTGTCTCTGTGGTCACCTTTTTCAGTTGCTGTTTTGTAGCACGAGACTGGAACTTTCCATAAGGTGGAAATTCAAGCTAAAACCTCCTCTAATTTTAACTGAGGGATAGATTTCCCTTGGACTACACAATTTTGATACTTTTGTATTTTTCCATTGGAGCAGTTTATGTTCAAATATCACTTGCTGATCTGTATTATCAGGTTTTGATTTCTTTGTACAAATTCTAAAAGACAGTATCTAGGGGTTTCAATGAAAGCCAGTGAACTTGCCAACAAGACCCCTCATTGCTGCCTTTAAGACCCCTCACCACTGCCTTGTTAGCCTGCAAGCAGGCTTTCATGTTAGGGTTTTGCCTTAGTCCCTTTTCTGGTCACAGCCATGATTGACAGCTGCCTATGGAAAAGGTTATTAAAACCCTTCATATCATGTTTCATTAGTGTATGGATTTGTGTTTTGTGTTTTGCTTGTTGATTCACATGGTGAAACTGATATTATTAAAAGCATAATCGACATGTGTTTTCAGATCTCTGTTATTTGTTCACTTTTGGTAAAAGTGAACAATAGCTCTTATTTCCAGCTGTTTCGGCCAATGTGATACCAACGCATCATGGACAGTGGACTGACAGTGTTTAGAAGGCTGAAAATTGGCCCAAAACACTTATAGTTGAAAATATTAAATTAACATACATTTGTCAATTGCACTATACTTACCTATGTCCTTTATTCTGTTTTTATGCTAAAATAAGCCTTTTTAAACCATCTTTAGGCTGTATGTACCAAAATTTTGTAGCCCTTATGGTACTATTTCCTAGATTTTGTTTTAGCACTAAAAGAAGCTTCGTGTGTGTGTTTCAGCTATTGTTTTCTTTTTTGTTGTTGTTGTTGTTAATGCCTAGGTTTCTCATTCAAGGGTGCAGCTGAAGAATGGGGAGGGAGAGGGCTCTACGGTGCATGTGCACCTCTTACTTTGCCTACCCTCCTGAATTATTCTAAGAAAGTTGGAACAGAAAAGCAGTATTTGGTATATATATCAGATACACTTTGACACACGTTTATTTTGAGTTTTATGTTGAATTTGCAGGAGAAATTAAGACATTCGTAATGTCGTGCTCAGTCCTACCATGTAACTGTAACTGAAATGTAGGCTTGGCCGTGGAAGGTTTGGGTAGGAGACTAGGGCATTTATATAGATTAAAGAAGGGGGTGACTGAGGGTCCACTGGGCCCTCACTGGGCCCTCACTAGCCAATCTCCAGAATCAGCTGATATCATGGGAATTTTAACACTTATCTTGAAATCATATTGCAGGCTATGCTGCACTTTTCTATTGAGTGTCTCAAAAACTAAACCCTAAGTTATCATATCGGATCAGAAGGAAACGGACAAGGAGCCCGTGTCTCTAACAAATCACTGGTGTGATGAAGTAAAACCATTACAAACCTTGTTCATGATTGACACCGACTTAAATGAAAAATGCTCAATGGCGCAGCCGAAGCCTTGTATCATATACTCTACTCTTTGTCAGCAAACAAACTCGTCTGATTAGACTCAAAGCATTTGTTTCGTGTTGGAATAGAGCAACTAGATCAAATCCTGATTTTCATCTCTATTATGTAAGACCAATTGTTCAAAATTATCCCTAAAAGTGTTTGTTCCCTTTATGGAGAGATATTTTAAAACTTGCAGTTATTGGTTTTACAGCGTGAAGGTTCCTCGGTGTTTCTTGACATCAAGCTTGGCAATTGTTGTAATCTTGAGTTTAGCTTACTCAGGATTAAGTGCGTGTTGTTACATTTCATATGTAGTACTTGGTCTTCTCTCGTATTGATAACGAGAATTTCCGTAATTTTCACCTAGTATCTAATTCTAGAGCTGCTTACTTATAAATCGGTATCTTGCGTATTTCCGTTGAGGAGTTTTGACTTCCCATTGTTGGATCCTGAATTTGCCGACTTTGAGTCGAGTAACGAATGTTCGGTGACGTAACCTTCGGTTTTCCGACTTCGCTTGCGAACAGTACCACGAAGTTTCCTTCGGAAGTTGGCGGTGGAAATTGTGTAAAGAATCGGATTTAAAGCGGAATTCAAAGGCAAAACGAAGACAGCTATCCAAGCGTACACAGTCGGACTTGCCTCCATTCCTAGCAGCGAAGCAATTCCAATGATTATGATCGGAATCCAACAAGAAAAATCGGTTAGGACGATAAATACCATTCTAGTTCCGATCGAAGTGACTGCATTACCTGCACCACTCATTTGGCGAGTTTTCTGGATCTTGAAGAACATCACCAAATACAGAACGAATATCAGCATGAACGAGGCAAAGTTTAAGGCAAGAAACAAAAAGACAGAATATTCCCATCCCATGGGTTTGTTTGCAGTTAACTGTAGCGGAAGACAGACTCCCGAACGCGCGTAAAATTCTTTGTAGTACTCAATTCCAGTCACAGGAATCCCAGCCAGTATGAAAGCCACAAACCACGTGACAAACAACGCTACGTACGTACCACGCACGCTCAGACCTATGTGTCTGAAAGGGTGGACGATAGTGACATAACGATCAACTGTCATAATTGTTAAAATAAACACGGAGGCCTCGCTGGAGATCGTGGAGATGAAACCGCTGAACTGACATAGTGGACCCCGCTTCCAGCTGGCGTTGTATATGAAGTACCTCCCGCGATAGAACACATCTACACCCGCAATAATAATCAAATAAATTCCCATCAAGAAATCCGCAATTGCCAGGTTAAGCAGCAGCAGCGAATGAACTTTGTTGTCACTCTTGGTTTTCATTCGCCACATCAGTACAAAGGCATTTCCAACCAATGCGATGCTCCCTAGAATCCAGATACAGACATAAAGAGTGGTGTTTGCCATAAGATCATCACAGGAAGAGAACAGGTCTTTAGGAGCCGAGCAGTTTGGACCAGATAACTTTGCTATGCAGCAAAACTCGAACTTGTCGGCCTTCCTAGAAAAAAAAAATGAAAGGTATCCATGGTGACGCCTTTAATTCCTTTTAGAGCGGTAATTCATTTAAGACAGGTGCACATGGACCTTTCTAGCGCAATTTTGTTATTTCCTCTAGCAAAGCGTTTAGTTTTTTTTAACGATGACGTTGTTGATAAAAACTGAAAGCAATGCGATGTCTCTATTTGGATTAAATTTCTCGTACCGGTACCAACCAATCCGTAGAACTAAACAGGTCGGTACAGTCACGTCATCAATATGACAGTTTCGGCAATGGGTTGAAATCTCTCAACTAGGCTTAGATTGGGAGGAAAAAAACCATAATTAAACGTTGCTATACGAAAAAATTAGTTTTATAAAGAACAGATGTAGAGCTCTAGTTTTACTTATTTAGTCAGCCTAAATAGGGACCAAATGCACCTATATTTGTTTAGGAGTGTACTCACAGATACGTCAGTGGAACAGTGTCGAAGATGTCCAACGGTAACTGCTGTAGATCTTTGTTGCGATCCAAGTAACTGAAAAAAAGAGTGATAATAAGGGTTGAAATGTAATAATTGTGGTAATTAACATGTTAGGTGATCTGTTATTAACGATGTAGTCAGTTCTGATGTGGCTGGTGAAGTTTCCACCGAATACTGCTCGTCTTCATCAAGCGATAAAGTTGACTAGCTATGTGATTTTCACGTGATCCCCGTTGAAAGCCAACCAATGCACGCGAAGCATTGTGCCACAGAAGCTGACCCGTAACCAGTCCAACTCAACTCGTGGTTCAGAATGCATACCAACAGGATCCAGACCAAACGTCGCGATCGACATCATTTGCAACGACATCATGAAACGAAGGATATTTTTCTTACAAGTGACCTTTACCTCGATGGTTAGCCACAGTCTCTCCAACCGATTTTCTTGTTCAATTCAGATGAAATGCGATCTAGATCCATTCGTAACCAACATGGCCAGTTGTTTGATGAACATATAACGTTCCCCTTGGATAAGACACAATCAAGCGGATAAGTGTCAACAAAACGTGATGTGCTATTCACCGCGTAGAGAATTTTTCCACTGCATAGCGTTATCCACCTTTCGAATAACCGGGACCAGAACTACTTTTACAACGACTTCACTCCATGTTTGTATTGTGCACTGTTATTTTGATTGTACTTACAGTTCTGTTAAAGAGTCCATTCCATGGAATGCTTCAGAAGAGATCGTCCTCAAATCCATATTGCTCAAGTTTCTGTTAGATCAACAACTGATATAACGTTAGTGATATTGATCTCAAAGGCGCACACTCAAAATTTTCTGCTTTAGCGAAACATCAACAATAAATCCGAGTCCAATTTCTTACAAATAACAGCCTACTATTGATGTGGTTTTGTCCCATTCATGTTTATCATCAGATTTTTTTATTTCGTGCTGCAATACCAGATTGAGAGATTTTTCATCGAGCTGGCAAATTTATCGTAATTTCAAAATTTCTTAACTGTCACTGTTATATGTCTTCAAATCTCACCTAACCTTATCAACCGATCAGATAAAAAACGCGCTTAAGCTTAAGGTAGTTTACCGCCATTTATCTTTAATTCTCAATTGCCCATGTGATGTTTACTATGGTTCCAATATCTCTTAATAAACTGTGGAGTTGACTTTGATTTTGGTTTTACGACGAAACTTCTTTCTTTGTATATACTTCTGTTTGACGTTTGTTAGCTGATACTCACAGCTTTTGTAAGTGTTTCAGTCCATTAAATGCACGAGCCTCTATTTGTTCGAGTGGGTTTTCCTCGAGATCACTGTTAATAAAGAAGGGAAAAAAACATTTTACAACGCGTAAAATGGGAATTTAAGGCTTTTTAGAAAGTTGATGGAACACTTAATATGCTACTGCTTTCTACTGGTTTTAGTCGCACATAATTCTGAGAACAGGAATGAAACACTACGAAATAAATTAAAGATATACTGTCCCAAACACTTACAGTTCGGTTAGCGACCTTAAACCTTCGAATGTTCCTGTCTTCAATACACGTAGCTTGTTTCGTTTCAGTATAAGTGTCTTCAGTGACTGCAGTTTAATGAAGGAATTTTCTTGAATCTTTTCTATAACATTTCCTTCCAGGTTGCTGGGTAAAAATAACAAATAAAATCAACCTAACAGAGAATTAGTCAAAAAATGGTCATTTTATAATAATTTTCCCATTCTGATTACTAAAACAGTGCAGTCGCTATAAATTTTGATCATTTAGATGTATCTCTTTATCAAACTCTGCAAATCGACAATGAGCAATTGCTGTATGCGAAAAACTTTTATTGCAACTCCTACTGTATTGTGAGTCGGCTTCTGGCTAAATCAGTAGATTGAAGATAGCTCTGACATTACTCGATAAGAAATTCAAAGATGAAAGTGTTCTTCTTAGGTTCCACTCATTACATAGTATATGTTTTCTTCCCAACTGGCGCTTTGGTCATCTTACATTTCTTCAAGATGTTCGTATCTTGCGAAACTGAATCTCTCAATGGTCGTCAGTTTTGTTTCCTTGATCACCCTACCATAAGATAATGAATGATGTAATCACTCAACCAAATTAAAACTCCACTTGGGTACAGAGTTTTCTATTTGCACAGATGGATATGCTGAGGTACACAGGGATGCACGGACGGCAAGCAGCAACCAATTCTTCATGTGGATAGATCTCTACATTATCTTATGTATGGGGCTCCGCTAACGAGTTTCCCCCGCGTTAGCTTTGCTTCAGGATACAGGATTCATTTCCTGGATAAATTGCACACAGTGGGCACACTTACGCAAACACGACGATAGCGGCTTCGGCTAAGAATGAACTACCGGTAGTTCCCGTGATTTCAGTTTGTATACTACAAGTGAATTCCACTGCTCCATTTTAAGAGTGAGACATGGATATTCTAAGGCGGCAGTAAGTGAAGAGTTGAACACCGTTTCCCTGTGACCTTGTAAGGGGCGAAAATAACCCTAGGGGTTTTACATTCTCTGGGATAGTTTGAAATCGTCTCATAAGAAAGCTTTGTGTGTTTCTCTGTGCTAAGACTTCCTCATCTGGTATCCCTCTCGTGATATTAGATTAATTGTTTTTCCTGGCGAATATTTTTGTTTTTATAACAACGATTTCTTAATTCTAAATTCTTCCTTGACTTACAGTTTTGTGATTTTGACCGGTAGGTAGGTGGGTATGCGTCTAAGATCTTTTCTGTTGCAGATGGCGGGTGTTTTGACTTTGACAGGTGGTTTATTTCCAAGAGAGATTTCCCATCTAGTTTTGGCGCAGTAGGTTACCCAGCTGCAAGCTGAAAGTAGAGGAGATGACATCGCCCGTTGGTTTTTATCTTTGATACTTGTTTGACGTCATGAAATTAAAAAATTAATTTGTTTTACCTTGTACCTGGAAAGAACAACCACTTAGCTCTGCGGGTGAAAAAACAAAAAGGTCTACATTAGGTGTTGAATTGGTCTCTTACTACAAGTCGTCGCATGGGATGGTTTGGCCCCACAGACAAACATGAAGTTAAATAAGGAGATAATTAGACGACGAAGAAGCGAAAAAAGACACTCATGGTCCGAGAGGCAGACAGACAGTCATACAAATAATAATTGACAGGCAAACAGAGTCGGATTTCAGGACAGTTTTAAGGAGACAGGCAGGCAGGCGGACAGACGGATAACGGACAGACCATAAAATAGCAGACAGATAGACATACAAGACGGTAAATTGTTACCAAAATATTGATTAAGATTACCGTCGCTTCTGTCTCCACAGTCATCTTTACCATCACATCGCCAGTAATCCGGAACACACCGGCCGTTTGAACATTTGAACCAGTCGCTGAAGTTACAAGGCACGTCCACAGCTTTGAAAATCAATAAAACTGATAAAGTTAAAACGACCATAAACTTCGATTTCCGTAAATTTATCGTTTAGCAGGGGTTTAATTACGTAAAACAACATTACCTTGGCTAGTGTTTGTAACTCCAGCGCAACGGTCTTTGTAATTGCATTTCCTGTTCAGAACAAAACCAACTCGACCTTGTCCATTCCTTTTTAGCACCACGTGCATTACTTTGCAAGAGTCAGGATTCATCGTTGGTGCTGCGAATTAAAAGCAGTTTTTAATTGTTTTTAGTAAACGGTTTGAATCTAAGATTAACATTTGATCTTGTCATATACCTAGACTTTCACTCAACAAAACGAGTACTGTGATCGGTTGATTCTTGGTCTCGTGCCCCTGATCAAATTCAAGTATATCCCGACTGGGATACAACTGCGAAGTTGTTACCCGTGCGCCGAATAAAACAGCACGTTTGTTTGTGTTTGCCATATGACTGTTTAAGGGAAAGTCTATATATATATAACAAAGCACTCAATGTGTGGTCCCTCGGGAAACTATTTAGTTTTGTTTTTCCTCGAGTCCTGATGTTTCCCTCGACTTCGTCTCGAGAAACATCAGGACTCTCGGGAAAATAAAATCAACTGTTTCCCTCGGGACCATACATTAAGTGTATATTGTTGCCTGATCATCTGGGTACAGTGTTCTAAAAACGAACTGTTCTCGGTAATGTAGCGAAAGACGTTTCGACAACCTTAGCAATAGTCACCATAGTCACCATCTGACTCTGAGACTCTAAGATATTCTAGCTTATTCTAAGCATCAGTCACTACTACCAACAACAGTCCCTCTCAGAAATACTTTCAACTGGACGATCTTACTGAACGATCAGTCAAGTATCGGTCTCGAGAATAACTGGATGAACCGCTGTCCAGCTTTACCTGCAAGTTTTTCCCCTCTCTAGAGAAAGATTCAGGGTACGTGCCCCATTATAACATTCCAATACCGAAGTACATGTGCGGTGGATTGGAAGATTACTGTTAAGTAATACGTGAGCCGCTTCAATTCACTCCCCACCGGTTATCCAAGTACCTCTTATTGACGCCACTTAGAACAAAAAGAAACTTGTAAAATCTTAATAAATGGAAACAACAACTAATCAAGGCTAATTTATTGCTGTATAAGTATCCTCCCCTCCCTCCCTCCCCCCCATTCAGAACCGCCGTCGTAGTTTTAGACGCAAACTATGTACTCTTTGCACATTTTCCCGCTCTTTGTACCATTAGTACTTGACATCGCGCTCGCCACCTACAACAATTTTTTCCCGCGCGCGGCACTTTTAACATTTTTCCGCACTTGGTACTAGTTACACTTTTTTCCTCGTTTGGTGACACATACACGTTTTCCTGCGCTTTGAAAGGCCGTCGTAGGAGAATACAGAGTTGTGTGTTACTTACGGCAATCTGTTTCGTCGGAATGATCGGCACAATGTTGATAGCCATCACAACGGTGCTTTTCGTCAATGCACTGCTTCCACCAGTGATGGTTGAGACACTCAAATTTATTTGGACCACAGGAAACTAAGTAATGACACAGATAAAAAGGCATGAGGCATAATCTTACAAAAAGACGTCTTGAATTCAAATGCAATGGTCGAAGAAAAAAGTAGATTTAATCATGTGTTAAATATATGCACAGTGAAAATGAACTTCATTCACCATTTTCTGAAACGCAATGTCCTCTCTTTCTGTCCCGTTCATAATCGCTAGTCACAGAACACCACGCGAGACCTAATTCCTCGTCGTCTTCGGTACATTTATTGTAAACTTTTCCTTTGTAGGTGAAGGGAAAAACACAACATGCTCCACCACCATTTCCGCCGTACGAGCGCACATCACAGTTTCCTGATAGAAGAGAAGTAGGTCAGAGAAAATTTTCCGTGGAGACTGACACCCCAATGAAGGCCTCATCTCCAGAGTTGTACTTCATGAGTCATTATAGGAGTCACGCTACTTGTTCACCAGGGAATAAAACAACATGTCCTCATATGTTGCTTTAGTGTTTCGATAAAGAAATAAAATAACTTTATCAACCACGTCGCGAGTGGCCATGCGTATTTATTACATCAAAATAAAGTGTTTACACAAGAAAATAATTTAGAAGCCACGCGATTGACCAACTGTAACAACATGGCCACCATCGTTGGTTTATTAGCTAATATGGCGTTTGTGACGTGATTTGAAAACGATCTACACACACCACAAAAGATTTTCAAGCGAGAAAAATGCATGACATAGGAATTGGTTTGTTATCATCCTTTTTAATTTTGAATATAAAGCGACTTGTGTTTGGTACCCACCTGAATCATAATATGCACGAAAACCTTTGTATCTAGCTCCGTTATATCCGTGAAATATCACCAACATCTTACTTCCACTGGACCTGACTCCTGGAGGTATCTCGCCACCACAAAATTTTCCGAGGGACGGGTCGGTAGTGTTGAGTCCATCATACACATGTACATACGCATTCTCACATCCGCTACTGTTTTCTAAATCAAAATCAGTGAAGTTTAACGTGATGTGATTGGCTAACTCCACAGATATCCTCCAAGTGCAGGTGGTATTGTTGGTGTAGTTATTAGGAAAGTTAGCAGACGAAAAAACTCCGGCAACTTGTGTTCGAACCCCACCACAACTGGGACCTGAAATAAAAACACGTTTGAACTGTCCTAACTGTTCCTTGACATGGGTAAGTTGACAGATTAAGAAATCGCAGTATGAAAATCAATGTGGCATTTTCATCCAAACACAGACACCTAAAGAACATTTTCCCCGACAAAGGACTCCTTATAAAAAATTTACAACTGATGAAGTCGATTTGTCTGTTTTAATCTCTCACTTCAAGATATCTGGGAAAAAAGTGTTTTTTTCTGTGTAAAATTTATCAGCAAACAATTGTTTTTTAAACATATTCATTCGCCGGGAAAAATTATCAGAGTAAAGGCTCAACCAACCGCTTCTATAGCAAGGATGTTTGGTACTACGATCACCACCTTCTGGAAAACACCAAGGATTCCGCCACTGGTCACTCCATTTCTTCTCGGTCACGTCTGCAGTACATCCAGTATAATTACGGTTGTTGAATTCAAAGGGAAGCTTGCAGCACTTGTTGTTTTCCGTCACAAATGCACACGGTTCTGATGAGCAAATAAATTTGTGCATTTTAGGTTGAAATCAACAAACTGCCCTTTTTAGTTAATTGGCGACGTCGTTTTGCATATTGGCCAACTGATTACCACTGTCACACTAACCAGTAGTAAGGATTCACATATAGGTTATTCATTTTTCCAGACAGACAGAGTTGAAATATGGTGAGCAACAGTTATAATAATTTTGACGGCTTGATTTTTTTTTGTATATTCATATATGGAGCTCCACTTGCGCGCTTTGTGCACTAGAGCTCCGCTATTAAGCTGTACAGAGAGGTGTCACGTCTTACGTGGGTGGATGTGACACCACTGTCATCAGTGTGTACCAATTTAAATGCAAAATACTGAATAGTACACTTATGAAATGTTGCCTATTGAGCTTAAATTTTGAGGCTCGTTGCCTTTGGACGAGACTCAAGCTTTGTTTTTATTCGTTCATTTACGAGACATTTATCTAGCGACAGCCATTTGCCAAATAGGTGGAAAATAGGCTGGTCCTTTTTCTCACTGTTTTGATAAAGTAGAGCATTAATTTTTTGTTGGCTTTTCAGCTTTGGGAGTCTGACATGATGTTGATTTAAAAAAAAAATACCAAGAGAAAGATACATTTTGGAAATTGTTTGATCAAAATATCGTGAATTAGTTTAGACTCTATCTAACTTAGTCATGTAATTTCAATTATCTGGAATCAGCCGATAATTTATTAGTATAACCCAAGAAGACAGTATTGTAAAGAGATTCCTGATCTGTCCTACATCTTGATCCACGTATTTCAAGCATCTTTTTCCTAAAACGTTACAATGATCAGTTTTGTGCCCAAATTCTCAACCCACAAGATTACTCCCAGTTATATGTACAATGTATCTTAAGTTAGATTATGTTTAAATCACAAAATAATATGGGCAAACCGCAATCCTAGTACTGACCAACCACTAATCAAAGAAGTAAATTAAAATACGAACACACTTGGGCAAAATTTGTCATTTGTATGCTAAATTCACCTCAAAAAATATTTGGAAATAAAACTGAATAACGCGTTAATGATGCAAGAGAAAATGTGTCAGGCGGCTTTTTGGATAACATCGCTTCAAGTAAAATCCAAATGAAGCAATTCTGATTCAGATCGAACTATTGAAATTTCAGAGAAAAACTTCCCTGCATTAGATACTTACTTCAGAAAAAAGACTCGCTCTCTAATTGATACCGCAAACTGAGGAAGCTTTGTGCAGCTGTCACGTTCAAATAAGTGATTTAAAGACTCGAAATTACAAAGAAAAACGATTTCTTTTGAATGACAGGATTTCACACTGTCGGAAGGAAGCGAAACTAGACTCCAACAAGACCTTGACCAAAAAACCTTTTAGTGTCTTTTTACATGTCAAGCGTAGAATGTTTCATTTAAAAGAGGCCCCATGAACTTACAATTCTTTTCGTTTGGAAGGGCAAACGGTATCGCTTCCCTTTTTTCAAGTCTTTTATAATAAAAGGAAGCTCTGAATGAATTGAATCCTCGAGAGAAATGAAAGACATACAATTTCATCGCACATACAAAGAGTAGCCAACTGAAAGATGAATATTGTGAGAACACCGTGCTAATACAAAAATCATTAGTTAGCGCTAAAAGTAGATACAAGAGTTATTTGAACAGATACCGTAATTTATATACTCACGTTTTTTGGTCCTGGTACTCGCAATCCACAGAGAAACAAGCATGATACTAAGTCTGCTGCGGAGACCTAACATTTTCGTTCAGCAACGGACTCCTGGAAATTTAAAATGTGAAAGGCGGTAAATTACTTTTTGAACATCTGCCCCGACAATGTATCTTTGCAATGGAATTGAATATTTATGTCAGGGGACGATAACTGAGCAAGGCATATATGGTAAAATGAAAATCTCATTTAAATCGACTGATATTTGATGATAACTATGTTGTACAGTAAATAGTATTTTGGCTGATCTCCACAGAAGAAAAAAAATACCCACGGAGTTGATGCCGCCCACTCGAATTTATTACCAATATGATTTCGGTTCCCCGCTGAAATGTCACGAAACCAACGAGTGAACTTCTTTATGAAAGAAATGAAAGACTATTAACTTTTTGTTTACTGCATAAAAAATTGAAAAGTGGCAAAAGAAACTAATTCTTGCCTTAAAAATGTCTTTCTGTCAGTTGAGAAGGTGGAATATTCCAGGACCGGTGATAATGGTGCACTCAGATTTTTCCAAGGGTGCGTTTATCGACCCGACCTCTGCGCACTGTAGGTGAAAAATGGTCGCAGTGAATAAATGAGTTTGGGTTATTGAAAGATAACTGACTAGAAGATATATCCTATTGCATGCCATCAACGTAAATATCAGTCTTAAAATTTGGAGAATTTAGATTGAACTGGTGATTTCATTGTAATGAAATGACAGCAGGCAATATCTGAAAAGACCAAAAATCAAAGGAGATATCTCGGTAAATTTCATTCACTCGCAAATCACGCGTCAGATCTCTAACTAATAACATACAAAAGGCTTCATTGTTCCTCGAAATCTAGTGATTGAAATATTCACTTTAGGGTTTCACTTCAATAAATAATTGTAAATAAGCATTGACGGCGTAAAAGAAAAGTGATGTGCTCGTAATCATGATGTATTTTAGAAGTGAGACCTACCGTTTTTAGAGCGCTTTAGGTCTGTTTACAGAAATTTCTTATTACGTTTCTTATCTTCAACGTCAATTTCTGTGGAAATCGTTAAAAATTATCCGGCGAAGAAAGATAAAAACGATTTCTATATCGCCTAGGGTGCAGCGAGAGAGAGACAGTGAGCATCTTTGAAATAGTCGTTACAAAAATAAGAACAGAAAATTGTATGTAAATTAGGAAAAGTACTCAAAAAGGGCACAAACGATAGTAAATACTTTTTTCAACGTTTATTTGCTTTCCCTTAGATTTTGATTCTTGACGTCAAGAAGCCATCAGTTCAAAAAAGGGATAGGACAAAGGAATAATTTCTTTCAGTGGATGGATGAAAATGGCCACAAAATTATCTTTAAACGCATCTTGGTAAACTAATGATGGCAAATGAATACGAGTTTCAAAAATAATTATACAGACTTCATTTAAACATTAACAACTCCAGATTATCATCAAGTAAGCGTTTTCTTGAGTCCATATCGAAGTCACTTGGATATGCATCTCAAACGGACACTAATTGCTCGTCTGCCATTGAGTTTAAAGCCATTAAACCATTAATTAACTATCAGAAAAAGGAACAATTAAGTGAGACGTCTCAAGTGACCAAACAAAGACTGCAGATAATCAAAGTGCTCTGTGAGCAAACTCGTGAATTGACACATGATTTTTGAGATTATGTTTAATGTTATCTGGTTTAGGGAATTTTGTGGTTGATTGTCATCTAGAGTACGAGCAGTAGTTCAGTGTTCGCTAATGTAGCAAAGAAACAAAGTAACGTTGGGACAAGAAGGCATTACAATTGAAATGATCATGCTATTACATTTAACAAGGTGGATGATGTCATGTGTTTTAAACGTCTATCATTTTTGTTTCTGGTTTAAAAGAAAAGGTTGGAAGTAAATGTGGGTGAAAAGTGAAATTTACTGTCTTTCGTTGTAAATATTAGAAAATCAAGGCAATACTGTCTTAATGAAAACATTAACGATTCCCTCTTTATCAAATGAGACAAACGGGAACGAGTTTTGAGTGATATAACTAAGCCAAGCCTGCCACCGTCATTTTAGATCTCCGCCTGGGTAGATTTAAGTCACGTGCTAGGCAACGTATAATCAATAACAAGATAGAATTTCATTTCAGGCCTATTTATCAATTTTGTGGTGTGTAACTTTCGCATTTTAGTACGTTGTATATGTGTTGAATCTTCAAATTGTCTTGAAACTTACGAGAAAATTGTTCTTTAAAAATTCACTGAAAATCGGTAGCTAAAATTGTTTGTCTAAGTGTTATTTGATTTTCGTGTTAACTTGTTATTTAGTCAGTCGCCGGCATCTTCTGTTGCTTCACACAGGAAAAACACACGCGACGAAACGTAATGATCAATTTTGTCCTCAATCTCACGCTATAACAGAAAAAGCTTTTGAACATCTGTAAACTCCGAGCGCTTCGCAGTAAGTGATATTTTCAATGAATCTTCGGATTGTTTTCAAGTTCAAGGATTGTAAATTTCAATTTTATGAAAAACGAAGGTTGTTGTTATTTCAGTGTGAATCCTTGAATGCTTGCCAGTCGCTGGCGCCGCTTGTTGAAACTAAAACGAAAAAAAAAACTCTTTTAAGATTATCATTGGCTTCTTTTTCACCCCACCACTATTCTTAGCAACAAAGGTCGCCATTTCGTCTGTTTATTGCTCGCCAAAAACTATCAAACGTACTCAAAAGCCTAAAATCTAAAAAAAGTTTACAGGAATCGACCAATCGAGCGAGCGAGCGAGCGAGCGAGCGAATGCTATTCCCCACATCGTATCTATAACTCGCTCTTGCGCATGCGCGCAATTCACGAGTTAAAAAGGAACATGCAAGTTTAGACTGCACGAAAATTCCCATCACAAGCTTTACAAGGCAGCAGAAGCAATGAACTCCGAAAAGATGCAATGGGAATGTTGTACAAATCAATTTTTCATAACAAACTTGATTATTGGTGAGCTAAAAAACAATTGAATTTTTATCTGACTTATCTATAAAATTCTCCAAATCTGTCTTGAATGATCCTGGGCTATCAAGAAGTCATCATCACTTACAATAACGTTCGGAGCGAAAAAAAAAACAAAGAACTCTGTTCTAAGAGTTTTTCCCGAAAGCTATCAATATGCTGTCACATATTCAAAGTACTCACGTTTTTTTTTGTTACTATTTAGGGTACCGTCACGCAAAACCTGTCTTTATTTACGATAGTATCGCGTGACAAACTCAAACAGCGGGCACCAAGGACTAATTAAGGAAGAGAGAGCCAGCATTTAGAATCGAATTAACAACCGACATCGAACTGCACCCGGCCAATAAGTCAAGCCGAAGACGAAGGCTCATTCAATAAATGGCAGCTAGCTGTAAAGTGGCGGATTGTTTTGCGCGTTAACTGTGCTTAAAATACGGAAACCGACTCGAACTGAAAAATTCGAAATTTATAAACTCGCATTCTGTCCGTACAGAGAATTGTTGATCCAAACTATCCGAAAAAACTATTCAAGAAAAACTCACCATGCCCCGTAGTTGTTCAAGTTCGAGGCAATGATCTCAGCCTGAAGTCATAGAATTTCCGTCGAAAATCTGCAAAGGGCGAACAGCACTTTTCCAATTTTTTCTGTTGTGATGCAAAGAAATAATGCGTTCTCCTTTTTGAGTGCTCACTAATGCCGTCGCAAGAAAGACGCACAGGATACCACTATAATACGCGTGCTTTCATTTTCGCACCCTACATGAATTGTTAACTTAATATTAATAGCTTGTTCTGCTTGCACTCAGACGGGAATATATTTAGTGGGAAGTGAAATCGCCGAGAAACGCCTTGGGCTACGGAAAAGACCGACTTTTTAATATTTGTAGTCCTTTACAAATGAAATTCTATCGAATCTTTGAAACGTTTTGTGGGAGCAATCATAGCAGTTGAATAAAGCGTCTTAAGAGACAGTTTTATGAAGGCGATCAATTTATTTGCCTTCAAGGCTTTAAATCTTGAAGGTGCGTGCGAAAGCCTTCATTCGTCAAAACTACCCTTTCATAACTGGATAGATATTTGTCTGCTGGGCGGAGAGATCAAAGTCAAAACTGTCCACAAAAACAATCAGAACGACAAAATTAGAATTGAAAGTATATTTATCATGTGGTTCGAGCTCTAAAACGCAAGGATGCCAAGGTGGCTGCCAAAAGAATGAAACTTTCTGCATGCCTTGATTGACGGCATCGATTTTAAAAATATGGAATAGAAACGAAAAAACAAAAAACTTCCTTCCGTCGGCTTTTAACCATTTATAGTAAGCTGAAATATTTTCATTCATTGCGGATAAGACATATTTTTTAAAATTTCTTCGGGTGGTGATCCAAGGATTATGCGAACTCTAAAGAAAGTAATGGAGTCTTTTTACAGCCATATCACGAGAAACGACCAGTTTAAGAATGGACCTTTTCAAAAGTCGAGTCTACACAGCGTTTGAATGAGGCAAATGTCTCGTATGGCTCCAGGCCAAATATTTTAGTTTGCAAGCTAAGCTTTCCTTTTGTTTTGGAAACGCACAGATGTTGGAGATAGAGAATTCAGAAATTTACTTTCTTATGTCGTAGTAATAAAACTTTACTAAAGATAATTTAAAAACCTTCATAACAGTAGAGGAAACAGGCATGTTATGACTTAGCGCAACTTGTGAAGTTTCGCATATCAAAGACATATTATTTACCGACATACCTTCCATATAAAAAAAAACTCAATTTAGCTTACTTGTCCCTGGAAAATTCTTCGTCGTGAAGCTGTATTTGTTTACAGCTTAACTTAGCAGATAGTTTGATGACGCAATGCCCATCAGCAATTGGGGATACATAACAAACGACTAACCCCTGTCATTTCAGGACCGTCGAAATGGATGTAGTTATGCTCGCCTAAGGATATTAATGTCATGAATTTACAGGTGACTGTTTAATTCAGTATCTTAATTTTACATACTTAGGAAACACTGTTTGGCGTACGATCGACAAAGTTCAAATTATCAACCATTACCATCAGCCTCGTATGCAAAATCGTCATATACGAAACAATCCGGAAACATTTTTGATTGTGGCACACACGACAACTTAACTGTTAGTATTGGATGAGAAAAATTGCTTCGTATTTTAAAAAATATATATTGGGCTAAAAAAATATCCTAAAGGACAATTTGAAGACATAGCGCAGACTGACTTACTTGGAAAAATAAGGCTACAAATACGGGAATTCATGTTCTATCAGCACAAATGGAAATGTTGACTTACTCGGTAAGTCAGTGAGTCAGACAGTTTGTTAGCATATATATTACCTCTGTATTTAAAGGCTTACCACGTGTAATTAAAGGCTGATACAGAATAAAGGTTATGTCAGTGAAAGTTAAAATGCGGGAGAACAAATGTATTGCCATCCAAGTAGAATACTTGGATTTTGATAAAAACTTCTTTTCCTGGAAAGTTCTATGTGGATTCATTTGATATGAAACTTACTCCATCAAGTTACATGCGGATACCCGCTTTCTTTCTAAAATTATGATAAACTGGGCGAAAAGCTAATTTTCTTTCGGAATTCTAAAAAAATCTGCCTACTCTCGGTCTGACGAACACTGGAAACGCCAGCTTAAGAAATTCTCTTAAGTTGCCAATGGACATTATCAACTGAGTTGCTAAAACCAAACCTACCTTATCCAATTCTCGACTCAAAAAAGTGATCGATTTGCAAATAATTATTCACCGCGTTTTCAAAACAGTTTGAACAAAACAAAGACACCGGATGAATATACTCTGAAACAATAGCAAATTCCCAAAACACACTGCTGAAAACCATGTGGAGGAGGACATGATAATCCGGTTCATTTCTTTGTTTTTTTTATATTTATACAAAAGACTATTCATTTTAGTCATCACAAGATTTTGTTTGTTCAGTCTTAAATCAAAACAATTCGTTTGTTAATCCCGTTAATAACATACATAAAGTTCCAAGATCCAGCACTGTTTGCACCAAAAATATTCCAAGTGACTGAGTTGGAAAACGGATAAAAATCAATAGCGGTTTCAACGTTGAAAAATGCAACGACATTGTAGTTACTTTTAAACTTGTCGCCTAGAAAATGGATGCAAAGTGCTATCGATGAAGTATCGCCCACCTGCAGAAAATATGATTTTTTATCGGGCTTTTTAAAGTCTGATATCTCATCATATTTAAAAATGCATGACGGAATAAGCTGACGTCTGGCTGAAGCGAGGCATTCCTGGAAGAAAGATAATTGTTCGAAACATAGAGTTAACGGAAAAGAACTGCTTCTTTTCTAAATTTTTAGTCCGTGTACGAAGCTATCAAAATGATTCCAAAAAATTGTAATCAACTGATAATCTTAGTTAATGTGAACGAATAATTTTAAAATGTGGCAAACTTCAGCCACAACTGATCTGCATATAATTCATTAAACTTGAGTTGACGAACGCTGAAAAAAATAACCGTAACATTCTATACAGTTTGTAGAAAGCGAGCCCTCACTTTGTCCAGCCGATTTCTTATCAAGTGAGAATGCTAAAACCATTTGTTTGCGTGCGAATATTAGATTTCTTTTACCTGCCACAGGGCGAAATTGACTCCAAATGTCATAGAGGCCAGTTGAGGAAGGAAATGTTCAATCTCCCTTGCTTAATTCTGTCAATCTTTCAAATTTTTTAAATGCTTCAAATCCACTAGAATCCCTGGTCTCCATGCTCTCACTGGGCGTAATTAGGAATATTTCGACTATGGTTCGATTTTTGCCCGATTTTCGCTCTTTAGAAAACTCATTTTAATTTTAGTGTAGTTCAGCTGTCCCTTGCGCGTCAGTTTCAGAGCTTCATTTTATGGTCTGACCCCAAAAATTTGAGCGCAAGGGAAAGGAAATGTTACATTTACTTTTGCAGACGCCATACAGGCGGTAATTATATAATAATGAAGACATGAGGACATCACTGTAGTTTAAACGTGGTAATGATGAATTCGTGAGGTTACTCAAATTGTTCTAACTGCAGGGTGTCTGATAAGCCACGCTGGCTATAAATTTAAAGCCATGAAACTACACGATTTCACAATCATCAAATCAGATATTGAAATTTCTTCTTCAGATGTTCTATTTTGAGTATAGAACTAGTTGAAAAGTAGATAGTTTACAGCTCATAAAATCGTATTTTTAAGATTAGTCGTGGTGTACAGCCGTTACATACACAGAATACCTTTTGTTGCTTTCGATAATCTGCAATTATCATTAGAATCCATGGGGTTTTGAGCGACCAAACATAAAAAAGGCCCTACCTTCTGTGACGGAGTAACTCCAGTTTTTCTCTAGGATCTAAGAACGGCTATGTGTGTTGTAATAGCCTCAGTAAACTGTGCTTTGTGTTTGAAGCAAAAGAAAGAATATGTTTGTGGGGTTGTTCAAATGTCGCGACGATAAAAGGCAAATAGTGTCAAAAATACAATACACAGTTTTCAATAAACGTCAGTAGGTGTTATAATAAACTGGAAGTTATTACAATACCGTGTGTGCAAAGTAATAAAAAGTATGCTTCTTTGAATCCTACTGATCCATCAAAGAGCTATCTGTCGTTCTTCGTGACCAAAATGTGCAAAATAACTATTTCAGCCCTGAGACACTCAAACCAGTTTATTTGGTTGTTTCGCAGCAAGTAAATGATGAGGAAAAAATCTACCTACGCCTCTAAGCATCGTGAGAATTCCATGCAAAGACTCGGGTGCGATGTCAAGCAAGACTGAAACTTTCAGTTGATTTTTCCGGCACCATCAAAAGTACCTTGAGGCGGAAATTAAATAAGCGAAATCTAGAGTGTGTTTGCCAAAGCAAAGTTCTTTATAATCCTGTAGGGAAAATCAATGCCTTGGACAGATTTAAAATTCGTATCAAGCCAATGAGGAGGAAATTAATTTCACGAGCCTTCCGGATTTGATTTCAATGCGGAAAGGGCTTTAACTATACCGAACGAGAGACTAGATCAAAGTTATACTTTTAAAAGTAGTTTTAAAACGTGAAATATTCCATCAGATCTTTTTTTTTTTTAAAGAGATGAACCAAGAATCTGTTTATTTATGTATACTTTCCCATGAGTTTATCTCGTCACCTTGAAAGGTTAGATTTATCTGCTTTTAAACTGAAAAATGCTAGGGAAATATTTGCGGGACAACCTGATGAAAGTAACTGAATTAACGCAATTTTGACGAGTTGACATAAAAAGTCTAACATTTCAATTTTGTTGCCTATTTGAAATTACTGTCTGAGAGTAACAGGAAAAAGCAGTTGTTTGATATCGAATTCTTGTTTTGAAATAAATACGTTGACAGCTGTTGAACTCTTGGTTCGGTATAGCTGAAAGCTTTATGAAAATCATAGTTTGAATTACATAACAATTTAATTTGAACATAATGGAGTCACTTTTACAGTTAAAACACAGTTCGTTTTTCACTCTGTAATTTGAAGTGACTGCGCAAAGCTAGTTCGATGTTTTTCTTCAATAGGTTCGAATTTAATTTATAGGTTTGAAAAGGGCGTTTTGTGCTTTGAATGTATTACCCAGTTAACCACAGAGATTTTAAAGGAATTTAGTCTAAAGTGAAGGTTAGGTTTGAATAGGTTTTAACGCACAATGTTTCTTTTTTACCGGGGAATAACAAGAAACATGAGAATGTCAAGTACCACAGCTTGTGTTTGAAAACCGTTTGTGCAAAGAGGCTTCTGAATATTTATGTCTAAAACTTAACATTTATATTCAGAATCTTACTCGTTCAATTTTTCATCTTTCGAGCTCTTTTTCCCTCATCATATATTTCGCAAGTCACGCGCAGTTTCTTCATAATTCGTTTTATATATATATATATATATATATATATATATATATATATATATATATATATATATATATATATATATATAAAGAAAAACAAAAAACAGAAAGAATTTATTTTAGTTTAAGCACACAAGCGGGGTAACGCTGGATCCTTGAGATACCGGCAAACTTGCCAGGAATTCTGAAAACATTTGGCGCCAAAGGTCAGTTAAGTTTTGACTTAAAAGTCTTTTTAAAAAACATTAACAATATCCAGATATTGAAAGCTTTCGAAGGATATTAAAGTCATTCAATTCAAGGATTATAAAAGCTTTCACAGTCAAGCGGATGTAGATATTTTAGGAGTACTGAGGAAAATTGGAGCACTAGAATTGACCGCCGAAGGCAATACCCCAATGCAGGGTTCTCAGGAAAATGAAAATAGAGTTTTGTTGAAGACAGGTGCGATTTGCGCCGTGCGTTGGCAAAAAAGTATGTTAAGAGGGATGTGTCTGGTGGAAGCGAAATTTAAGTAAGCGTCAACAAAAGGTTTTCCAGAAAGATCATGCAAGGGTTTACGGTTCTGAAAGAAATCCATTAGCGATAAACCTTTCTGCGTTTAGGTACTCTTCCATTTCTAGGTAACTAAGAATCAAACGCTTCGTAAAGGCTTTAGAATTCCATAATATTTGATATCGGGAAAATTTGGCACAGCAATCAGTCACTCCATATATGCAATAGCTATATAGAATTTTAGGCGTCACATACAGTCAATTGATAGTAAACATGTTATATTATTTTTTTCGCAATATTTTGAACAGCATGCAGAAACACTCATGACATTGAGCCCGGGGAGGTTTTCTTAATTTCAAGCTCAGTTGCGGAAAGTCACAAAAGGCTGAGCTGGTAAAACTGATGTAAGGAATATTGCCAACAAACTAAGAACTGTTATCGTAAAATACGTAAATGGGTTTCCCTCTCAAATAATCCTGGAAAATGAAAATTGCACATAATGATGTTATTTTCAGCGAATGTTCGCTATTCATTAAGTCTTAGCCACCAATATACCTAGGATTCCTGTGCCGCTGTATTTCGAGGCTTCGCAAGAGAAAAACCTGCCATATTTCTTTTAATTAAATACCGGCGAAGACGCATAACTTTTAGATGATGATACTGGTTACCTTTGTCCCAAGGAAACGAACTTGCTCCAACGATTTCCACTTCAATCGCTGCGTACCTTCTAATTAAGTATGCTGAACTGTTTTTTACTCCCAATCGATCTCTCTACACCTATATCTTACGTATGCTAAAAGACGGTAGATATTGCTTTAAACTTTAAGAGTCGGAAAACTGTTGTTTCTTTCAACACGGTAATAAATTTCAACGCCATAGGGTTGTTTTTTTTCATCTCGGCGAATATATTTCCTATTTAGCGGGGATAAATGAACATTAGTGTCGGTCTTAATGCATTTTGCATGGAAGATAATAACACTCAATTTATTACCTGAATAAAGGTTTCTTTTCGCTCTTTAAAATGACTGTTTTCGAGCCTTTTCATCTTCAGAATACCTCAAAATAGCGACCTCATTCGCAACTGGTTATACGCAGTGATACAAAAGGCTCAGTGCAAAAGTGAAAAAAAAGTTGCGTTTTTTACAGTTGCCATAGCGCTTCATCAAATTTGATTTCTAACCGTGGGGTATTTTGCTTTAATTTTAAGTTGAATTAGGAGGATTAAGATCCCTCCAATCATTAAAAATGTCTTGTGATGTCTTAATGTGTCCACGATGTGTTTGATTGAAGGATGAAATGTTTGCAGCGCTGCTAAAAGGCGCTTTTCATTGGCATAACTTCAGTAAACTCAATTAGTGTAAGAGGAAATTGGTTTATCTCCTTTCTGATTTGAAAGAAATTACAGGGAAATTTTGTTTAGAAAAAAAAAAACAATAAGACCGAATATATACAACTAGTTCTATAATAGTGTGGTAATGAAGCGAAGGAAATGAACCGCAAACATCCTTACTGGAACTTTCTTAACACTGCAAATGCTAAGCGTTTTAATAAGTGGCCTGGAGGGAGGGAGGGAGGGAGGAGGATGGTGGCTCTGGCGATTGACAGTTGATCTTTTGCGCGGATTTTGACGGTTGATAGTTATATTTTAAGGCCTTTAACGGTTTATGGTTTATAATTTTTAGTGCCTTTCACGGTTGACGCTTATTAGGGAGATATTTGGGATCAGTACTTGAGCAACACGCACCCACCCACCCCTCCCCTAACCCAACAACAACCAACTGATAACGAGTTAGTCAGAGTTAATGTAAGATTAGGGGAGGGGTAGGTACACAGCTGTTCAGATATTGATAAATGAAAATGTGTACTTTTTTTTCATTTTTAGTTATATTCACCTACTGTTGTAATCGATTTTACAACGTTCGAATACGGTATAGACAGAACGACAGAATAGTTGACTGTTCCAAACTTTAATCTTCTACGATGACGATCCGAACGATTACAGTCACTACACGATACGATTTTTCTTTTCGATCTGACACCAGACTGCTATTGCAAGTGTAAAAGGTCTCGAATGACAACTTAATGTATAACTAAGCGCGAGTAACGCAACATGTAACGAAATATCTCTTTAACACCTACTCAGTCTTTCTCTTGAGAAGTTAACCCTTTAACTACCAAGATCTCATTAGCAATTCTCCTTACTGTCTGCCATATAAATCTTGTGATGTTAGTTCGGAACATTTGGTATTGGATCGACTAATAATCCCCTTATTTGTATTTTCTCAGTATTCTCATCACATGTCTGCTTGATATAAGTGATTGGAAATTTAAGACCTCTAACATAAAGTAATAACCGGTGACACCTTGGTTCTAGATATGAGAGGTGCGCTCAACATTACCAGCATCGCAGTATGCAGGACTAACAACATTCGTCTCCGATACTAATGTTATGAATGAACTTCTGGGTTTACGAGGCTCATGAACCCAGAAGCGGCGAAAACCCTGTACAGACTCTGTGCGTGGCTCAGTGGAGAGAATGTCGGAGCACTGAATCTGAAGGTCTAAGGTTTGAGTCCTCGTGGACACTCAGAATTATTTCTTTGACTCGCGTTCGTGAAAACACGAAATACATCTTTCCTTAACTGATGAGCAGAACTTTGCGGATCTGACTCTTCTAGTCCTGAGCATAGCATGTTCAAAGCGCAAACGAAGATAGAGTCACAGGGGATTTACCAAACGTGGACACAAGCGCTCGTTCCACAATTCCTCGCTTAAAAAAAAATTTAAAAATTATCTTGAGAAACAAAGCGCCTAACATCACCCTAACTGTTATTATTATTATCATTAAAGTTTTAATTTTCTTGTCATTACTGTGTATTACTTTTATTATTATTATTATTATTATTATTATTATTATTACTATGATTATCATTAGGCCTTTTACATTATTATTATTATTATTATTATTATTATTATCATTGGCAAGGATGATGCCAGTATCATTGGGTCTACTTGCCTCTCGACCATTTACCATTTAGACCAAGTTTAGACAAAGTGTGACAGTTTTCTTTATCATAACGTGCAGTTGTCTACCAATACACAGAGAGACAGCTTTTCTATTACAAAGTGCCACAAGTGTTATAGCAAAGTACCACAAGTAAGTGTTATTACATTTAACGTGCAACGATTATTACTATTATTACGCGACAGAAAACTTGAGTTTAAACGAAACGAGCCCGAATTTTGCAACCAAGTCGTTGATACTGCGTAAATAAGTGTTACGTTTGGCGGCAAATCCCAAAGATCTTTTAATTTTCTCCGATAGGGAAAAGGTGCTCGACAGGATCTCAACTTGCTCTTAATTTTGATAAGGTCGAACGGCGGGAATGGCGCGGCGTGGCGTGGTAAGAAACAAGTTGTCATTGAAGAAAGCTATTTTTGAATTAATCAGAATATCGATTTAACAATCAACCATGTTCGAACATTCAGTCCAAGTTAGAAAAAATGAGTGTATTTGAAACAAGAGGACTAGTTTACAAGTCCAAATTTTTCGCGATCTAAAACTGCTTATGTGACGGTAAGAACTAAGTTGTTTTTTTGACGGTTGACGGTAAATTTGTCTATTTTGACAGTTAAAGGTTAAATTTTAGGCCAATTGACGGCTAAAGGTCATACCCTATTAAGACTCTCTTAGCACAGAGGCCGATTATTAGCAGACGGAGGCTACTGCACCGAGCCTTATGGCTCTTGAATCCCAGAGGTTATTAGGAATTTCGTAGCGTGAAGCGTCTGTGTTTCCATGTGGCGTTTGTCTTTATTTATTCAATGCTTTTAACCCACACATAAAAACTTGCCTCTTCTCATAGAGTTGTCAGTAGGATATTCATCTAAGTTTGTTTATAAATAGATCGCACTTTCTATGGCTTCACTGGCATTATATTGGCGTTAAGAGAACACGAGAAAAGCTTGTAAATTAAAACAAATGGTTTCAAATTTTTCGCTCGTTCGCCTTACGTCCAAAGGAAGTAGCGTGTTGCGTTTGTAAAATAACATTACCCTTGATTTTAGCTGTACAATAACCTATTTTACCAACGGATACTTGACCAAATAGATTGCGCGAATTTGCAAACCTCACTTGTCAAGAGTGCCTTCTTTTCTATTCCGTTACCTAGATACAAGCAAAAGAATGCGCTCGTTTAAAAAACACCCTTAAAGTGCTTTTATCACACGAATCTTTGTGTCACGCTTCGAATGCTTAGACACTGAAGTTACGTGTGACTCTAATGTACAGCTAGCATTCAGGCTTTTTCTGGCTCACTGTGTCACTTTCTGTGCCCTGGTCGGCTCTTTTGCATCTATGTATAGAGACGTGTTGAGCGCTAAATTGTTTTTTTTTCCTATACGATGAAACCTTTCGAAGGAAAACTAAGACAGTTTTTCTTAGATTATCAAGATGAAAATTTCAATGCTGGACCCACTTTTAGCCTCTTTGGGAACAAACAGCCTTAATATTTTCAATTTGACGCATATTTTTTAAAAGCACCAGAAATTAGCGAAACGCCACAAGGTATATGCATGTGGATGTATGTGGAATCTTGACTGTGTTTTCCAGTGACTTAATGTTAAAGTATTTTAGTTTTCCTTCGATTGGCAACTACTTTTCAGCTAGTTAATTTCGCAGCCAATATATTTGCTTATCCATTTTGTGAACATGGTTAGCTTTTTGTCTCTTTTCTCCCCTTAGGATGGAGCGAGTCACTCTTTAGAGAATTTGATAGGCTGATTGATCGACCTGTATATCAAACTGAATGGTTTTATAGCTTTATTTTGCGATCTTCGTACAAGCAATTTTCAAACAAATGCCTGGCTGAGAATCAGAGAACTATTTGATGAAGCATGTTTTGAAAAGAAATCTTCAAGCTGACCAAGCAACCGTGTTGGCTGTTTTGATAAAACACTATCCGTTGTAGGCGTTTTGAATTCTCTGATTCCCTCGCTAGGTTTGTATGTTAAAAGAAAATTAATTTATTTCGGTGCAGATTTTTTGGTGCCCTGAAATAATTATTCATGATTTTTGTATGACCAACAATTACCGTTCGGTTAACCCACTCAAGTTGATTTCACTTATTCTTTAAAAGAAAAAGGAACCTAGGAACCAAAACGATAATTACAACTCTTTCCGGAGTAAATAGAAAATTGTCACGGTTGCCGGATGTAGAGAAAACCCCCCCTTAGTGAGGATTTAACTGAGCCACAGCTAAAAAGCTCGCTGGAAATCTAGCCAATTTGCTTAGTTCAAAAACCCCGAATAGTCGTTACAAGAGCAATCGGACAGATTTGTTAATCATGATGCAATGTATTATGAGTCAAATAGATTGAAGCAACAGGGGTTTGTTAGAATAAAGAAACAGGCGTAATACTGACTGTGATTCCCCGATAATTATGGAAAATCAAAAGTCATTTAGAAAGGAAAACCGTTCCTTTGAGAAGACAATGTTTTTATAGGAAGGAATAATTAGTAGGAGCAAGTTAAACTTACCAAATATTGCGATATCTTCCAGTCTTAACTAAACTGACTGAGGTTTTTTTTTCGATGGAGACAAAGATCTTAAAACAAATAATTTTAATTACTTTCGTCTTAAATGCATTTATTTGCTGTTAAGTTATCAACTCGATAGCACATACAAATGACTACAAATGAACTACAAACATCTCTTTTTTACATTTAAAGCATCTTTCATCAGGTAGAAAGATACTGAAATACGTATGTGTATTAAAAATTTCCCGTTTCGCATGTCCACTACCAAATAAATTCAAAATGCGAAAACGATGGGTTAAATAAGTGTTAAAATGTTATATTAATCACTTCTGAAGGACTGAAAACTTTGATTTGTTGAGGAAACCTTCGTTCATAATGTCCTTTTTTTGGGCTGTGAGAAAAGTCCGTTTCCCAATTTTATAATTTTTTTTAATGCTATGGAACAATATTTGTCTTCTAAAATGCCACCTTATTCAAAAAAAAATTTAATCACCTGTCGGAGATGGTGAAAGTAGTACGCGTACTCTAATTAATTCACCTCCGAACTGACGCGACTTCAGACCATCTAAAATGATGTTTAAGTTCACTTTAAAAATTGCTTTGAGAATTTGCTAAACAGAATAATTTTCCAGCGCACAGCCTTTGTTAAGATACTGTGAAAAATATTTTCTAATTGGTAAATATGCGGCGACAAAAACAACCATCAGAGTTCTCAACAAGATAATACAGTGTGTGCTTATTTCATGAAAGCTCAGATGCTGGTAGCTGTTACAAAGATTTTCTCGCGGATAACAAATTATCAGCACTACCGAAGAAGCAATTCGAATTCGAGATGAAATGTTTCGCAACTCAATAGCTTGCAAGAAATAATCTAAAATATTTTATTCTTGATTGTGATATCATAACTTCGGTTTATTTTATAAATCCACTCGTGGGCGTAAACCCGATATCAAATATTAAACATGTTGGATACTTCAAAGTAAATTTTGATTTAATGTTTAGTATTTATAACAAAGACCGTTTTGCTTACCGTCGTTGCCACGAGTGAATTTTTATTCCAACGACGAAGAAGCACTTTGTAAAATTTTTGAATCACAGTTTAAGTTGATTTCGGGTCCAAAATGTCGAGCTTTTCCAAAAATGTTAGGCTTTTTTCTCTTAGCCTATTACCAGTAGAAATATTTTGCGAAAACTGTCCAGAATCTTCGCCAGACGTGTTTAAGTTGGTTAAAGATTGTCTTGGACGTCAATATATTCCTCAAAAGTCATAAAGTGAATTTTTGTAATTAATTGCCTCGTCCAAGGTGTCTTGTAGGCTGAGGAGGAACCAATAAGAGGCCGTAATCTGAACAAATGTATAACGCTAATTGCTGAAACAGCAATACAGAGGATTTCCAGTAAATATTAACGTCGAACAGCTGACAACGATGAAAAGAATCAAATGATGTCAAAAGGTTTGTATTTTCTTCTGAATATACATTTATGGCTTTGAACAAATAGAGTAGAGCCGGTCTGAATTACAGCTCTTAAGTTCTTACTTTTATAAAATTGGAGGAACAAAGGCGAAAACCGTGTGTTGATCCTTTCTTTACAAAATAATATTACTTGTGCGCGTTCGTTTGAAGCCTCGTTTATTCAGAAACTTTATCTGTCCTTGGCCTTAGTTACACTTAAGATACGCGCGCGAAAAAAATTTTTTATGCGTGCACGAAAAAAAAGCACGCGCACGAAAATCTATTTGTTAGTCACCAAGGAGACAATTGTTAAAAAAACGGATAGGACATTAAATTTGGTTTTGATTTCCAATTGCATAAAAAGCATAAATTTAGGTTAGCGTTCTACCAAGTTAATGATTTGATGGAGGGAGTGTATTCAAACCTTAATTGAGCATGCAAAATAGTTAGAGATTTTTCATGATATCTTAATAAGGATTGCCGCCCCGTTTGCAGAGTTCCCAATAGTAATTCCCGGAGCTTTTTCTGCTTGATATAAACCTTTCAGGGCCGCGGCAAGTTTTATTAATCATCTATGTCTACACTCTAGCAGATAGCAATCAGGTTTTGTTTAAAAAATATTTGAAACAGGTCACACATATTTTTTATTTATTTTTGTCATAATTTCTGATTAATAGCACTAAATGATTTTTTAAAAAGATATTTAAAGTCTTTTTGTATTAAAAAATGGTTTTTATATTTATGATTGCTCATTGGTGATTCAGCCTCTGGCTGTATTGATGTATCTCTAAATAAAGTAGCCATCTTTATTGTAAAGTTCGTATATGCTGCTAACTCACGAAGTAGGGAGAAACATTTGGCCATGTTTCGTGTTTCCCCTACACCTCTTTCGTGCTCTTGCCGTTTCCTGCATGCTTAACAACAGAACAGAGCATGATCCAAGCTTCTTTATTTGCCAAACATTATGTGCAACTGAGATAGAAGATCATACATACAGAATTAATCCGCGCGGCTTGTATGCCAAGGGAAATGCTGAAGCAAACTAAACACGTTAAACAGCACAACTATCTTTAAAGTTGTCAAACTATATATAACAGACATGTGAACTAAGAGCTGCGTTAGCTTAAAGACGAACAACGAAGCAGTAATTTTAGACTATTCAAAATTGTACTGCAGCCAAAGTGCTGAAAAAATTTGCTTTCCCGACAATTGAATCAATTTTGGTTGGTTAATAATGGTAATTGAACTGAGTGGAGTACAATTTGGTCTGGAATCTCAAGAGTGATTTTAGACCGAAATTGCACAACTCGAAGTTCAACTACCACTTGACTACATCCATCTTGAAATCGCAAAATTCAGCCGCTCTTATTCATAATATTTTTAGTCTGTATTAATATTTTATTGATCCAGTACTGATGAACTGGTTTGTAAAAAGTTGCAAAAGTTTTCTTAAATTTTCCTCTAATTTGTTTGGTTACTAAACAAGCCTTGAAATGTGATTAAATATTGATGAAGGCTTCTCAAACGCTTGATAAAAAGAATAAAATAAAAAGGTTCAAAAATCGTGATCAGGAGATATGAATGAAAATTAGTGGTAAATATCTGTGATAAAGCGCATATTTTTCAGGGAGAATGGGGACAAATAAAAGCAATAATCGAAGAATGAATAATAAAATACTTGCTGAACGCCTTTGCGTTACCAGGATTAATGAGCTAAATCATGATGACCAACACTTTATTCAAAAGTGACCATTTGTTACCAACGTGAATTGTCAATTCTGTAGAGAGAATAAGTTTCAAAAGCAAAGAGTTCTGTATACCTTCGGTTTTTCTTTTTTTGCCGGTTTAACTAACAAATGAAATCGGTAGCACACACACACACTTAATTTTTTAACGGCTTTGATTGGCGTACAAACAAATCCATTTGAATTTAAGAGTTCTAGAAATTTATAAATTAAGTGTCGAAAGAAGCTAAATCATCTGAGAATGAATTGTTAATGCTTTTACCCTTTTTTTTTTGTCAGTCTAAAAACCAAGATGCAGAACTAAAACCAATCACGACTTGTTCGAGCAATTTTGATTCAAGTGTTGAAAGTAATCCGAGACTGCGTTATTTTTCTTTGCTTTGCTTTGTGATTGGTCCAGAAAACTTGCGCCACTCTCTCAACCAATCACATGCAAACTAAAATCAATCACGACTTGGTCGCTCTTGTTTTCCCGCGCTATAGGCAGTTTGATTGGTTTTACTTTGAGTTCTCATTGGCGCTTAAAGTATTTCCCTTTCTTCTGATTGGCCGTTGTATTTACATTGGTTTTGGCTCTGCGACCCTTCATCGAAAAGCACTTTAGGTCGCGTTTCCCTGCGCTTTAGTCGATTTTGACGTCGAGTCATCATTGGCTCCTGGTTATATCGATTTTTCCTATTCTGTTCAGCCGTTTTCGTTTCTTTGGCTTTGCTTTTTCAGAACTCTATCAAAAAGCGCTGTAAGTCGCGTTTTACCGCGCTTTAGACGATTTAGACGTCGGGTCATCAATGGGTCCGGGTGATATCGATCGTTTACTGTTCTACTCGGCCGTTTTCATTTCTTTTGCTTTGCTTTTTCAACACTCGATCGAAAAGCGCTCTCAACACTACCTCTACTTAAAAAAAGTCGGTAATGAAACCTGTGCACCTGTGACTCATCAGTATTTCTTGGCAAAGCTTGTACAAAGAATGCGCCGAAAAATTTTGAACAAGCTTAAAACATTCGAGGTAATTTACCATATAAGACAATATATTTGAACTTCAATACGCACTTGATCAATATTGATATTGAAATCAATCAAAATAAATTGCTTGGTTTTTTTTTTTTCGAAGAGTGTATTGCTCACATAACCTGTAACTTTTATCCAGCCTGACATACAATATTTTTGTTACTAAATTGCTGGGCGAATATATGACCATAGTGTTTTGTTTGTTTTGTTTTGTTAGTGTCCTGTTTAAAATTTATTCCGGTTTGATTCAAAATTCAATTACTTTTGCATGCGTTATTAGGCGAAAACGTTTTTGATACCACTTTGGCTATGACATAAATGATGAATTAAACATGTCTCAAAGTGTCACTTTAAGACATGTTTCTCACTTTAGACACGACTTTGACTTAACACTTAGATCAAAGTGATATGCAAACACTAGTAAAGTCGAAGAAAAAAAACAACCAAACAGGTGATTGATTTTCAACTAACAATAGCAATAATAAACAAAAATCAAAGTAATACATTATCAAAAAAGTTGAAAGCTGAAACAATTTTGATGCAACCTTCAAGGAAGGAATGAAAGAAAAGAAACGTATTTTTACTGAGAAGCAGATGTTGTAGGGAATTATGACCTCCAAAAGAGCCTTTCATTGGTGTAATAGTTTCGTTTACGGCTTTAGGTTATGACGAGTCGTCGAAGGTGGCAAACGGCGGCAGAAACTTACTACTGTACTTGATAAAACACAGCAGGGCGTCGCCATCTTAATTTAAAAAATGGATCTTCCAGACAGATTCTTAAATCTCTCTATTGTTTCCTTGGCCGATCGTTCATCGACATGCAATCATTTGGTATTCCACGTTATCACCAATGCGATAAAAACGTGACTTTTGCTGGATTTTGCCATCATCTCTTATCACAAAAATGAGAAATTTTCAAGTTATGACAAAGGAAAAGTGTTGAGAAAATAAAAGGTTCGGTTCCTGAGAAAATGACGTTCAGAACAGCTGCTAAGTCCATGCAGCAAAGCATTGGTCAGCTAAGTTAAAAACAGATAATTCTGCGAAAGAAGGAACCCGGCTAACTTAATAGAGGTAGTTTGGGGTTTGCGAAAGGAAAATCAAAGGGGTCAACTCTCACGACTTAACTAACCAGAATCAACAACATTGATAGGTCGCTGGCCTGTAAATCAAAGGCGAGAAAACCAAAATCATCGTGATTCATTCTTTTTTTGTCACTTTTCAGTATTATGACCGATGAAAATCGCACTGAATCTGAACTATAAAGTGATTTCTTTTTCACATCTTAACCGATTTAGATTAGAACCGAATAGATAATTGTTATTGAGCTTCACGCTTTTGGTTTTTTGGATTTAAATTTGGTTCACTCTGGTTCATCGTTAATAATTCGATTTGGTGATTGGGTAACTTACCATAAGAAGCAGAGATCACGAATTTTTCGGTGAACCTCTGGCCGGTGTATGTTGGTTATACCTGTCAAAACTTGCAGATGAAAGAAGGCTGTGGATCATGTCAGGGATCAACATGATTACTATTTTAGAATAGCATTGCACGTGTAGCAACATGGAAAGAGTTGAAAATTATGCGAGGATTCAGACCAATCAAAATCGCAAAATAACGTTTACGCCTTATTTGGAAACCCTTTCGGTTGACTTCGTCAATTTGACCAGAGCTTCATAAATTGTCAAATAGCATTATGCCCTTGTTGAATTAAAATGCACACAAGTAATGTCCCTAAACCAAGGACTAATACTACGGCTCAGGGAAGTGAGGAGAGTAGGTAGTCTGTTATATGGCACTCGGAACAAACTTTTTTATTTTGAATTTGTCAGCTTTCGCGACCAAAAATACGCGGCTTATGATCGTTTCCGAGGAACCAACGTATCGGTGTACAACGTAAATTATAGAATAATCAAAGAAGTCTCTGGGTAAACGTGAATTTTATTAGCCAGAAAACATCTCTTGGCGCTATTATGAAACGTCACTAAGTCTAAGTCACGAAGAGAATAGCAAAACACAAGAATTCCCAACGCAACCGAAAAAAGGCAACTTTATTAAGGACGAAGAAAAAAAATTAATACCGTATATATTGGAATCTTATCGCTAGAACTTAACCATATATTCATGTTCCAAATCAACTGATGAGCGAACATGTGAAGATATAATAAGATGAGCCTGCGGGGTGATTTCACCTTTGAACACAGAGTCCTTATCACCATCAGACCTACAAATACTTAAGATCACATAAAAGAATATTTACATTTTATTAGATCACATTACAGATATTTTTATCTTAGAAATCTATGATAGTTTAACTGCCTATATCTCTCCTCCTCCTTCCCGTTCCTTCCCTGCCCTTCCCTCCCAGACTTACACAAATTTTTCGTCATTTCAATGACATCATTGACCTGGATGAAGGAGATCTTAAGTCACATGCCGGTATGGGACTTGCGGCACAGATTTGACAGGCCTTCCTTAAACTCAGGGATTTTGAGTATGTATAACACGGGATTTAAAAAAGAATTGGCGAAGTGGAGAAACTTGGTTGCATAAAACAGCTTCATGAAGGATGTAAAGTTCACTGGCTGCATACTAAATACCAAATTAGCAATGACAAAGGGGAGCCAGGCCACCAGGGAAACAGCTGTGATGAGAAGGCAAATGCGGGATAGGGAAGATTCCTTCTCGACACTTTTGCGGACGTCTCGCACTTTCCTCCAGATAACAACGTATGAAGCGCAGATCAGAAGCAGCAGCGCGGAGAGGAATGGGACCCACATTGAGATAACGAAAGCCTTTGGAGTTGAGGAGTGGAAGGCTGTGGGAAAATTTATGGCTGCTATATGAAGAGTAGGGATGGAGCCCGCGGTTATCCAAGCGATAGCAGTGAAGAGAATGTACCAGCCTGACTTGAGGGAGCGGTAGCTGAACGGTCGCAACGTCGCGTAGAGTCGCTCCAGTGCAATCATTGAAAGAAACGCAATAGAGCCAAAACCTGCGAACATGTCGAAAAACATATTGACTTCAACAGGGACGGATCTCAGAGGATTTATACTCCATAGTTGCCGAGACTCGCCATAAGCCACAACGAACATCGGTATGGCCAAAGCACCGACTAAAGTGTCAGAAATGGCCAGGTTGATCATTAGATAGTATCGTCGCTTGCAAAGTTTTCTGGTCCGGAGAAACACAGCGGTTGTGAGGAGGTTCCCGATTATTATCACAAGGGCTTCAAGAATGAAGAAAGAACACCAAAATATGGCCGTAGCTTTATCTTTAACCAGCGGTGCAGGGATGGTAGCATTTTCTCTATCAGTTTTTAACGTTTCTTCCAGGGTTATGTTTTTCATGTTCTGTTCAGACATGATCTGTGAAGAAAGAAAGGATAAAGAAACAAAAATAATATGGCCGGAACATACGAAAAGACTTCCTCTTCTGTGCAGGAACAGTTTCACTCTCAAGTGATTCCTTTTCCTGACACCTTTTCTCAAAAGCATCACGAAATAGAAAACAGTTTACTGTTCCTTTTTTCATGACATTTCCTGTTCCTGTTTCGCCAAATTCCATTGTTTTCCATTTCTGTGTCACCTTTTGCGTCAAAGTCGTTCAATTGTAATCGCAATGATCATTGTTTACAAGCTTTTCTCCCACTTGCATCTGATAACAAACTTTGAAGTTTTCCGACTCAGAACTATATACCTCAGGGCGCATTTTATGTGACGCAAGTTTTTTTGACTTATAGTGATAAAAAAAAACGATATACGGCAGTGAAGTCCACAAGTTTTCTTTAGTGAGAAAAGCACAGGATTATCTTCGTCCGCTAAAGTGCTATTGATCGATCCTGCCGCCGATGTTTATATGATAACATGATTCAATCAATCAGCCAATGAATTTTAACTGTTCCCACGGCTTTTATTTCGAGGCAATTTACAGTGTTGGGTCTGTGTCTGATCTCTGTATTTTTTTGTTCACTCGAAGATTGGCATTAAAGCGACAGTGTTGACAAGCCTCGCTATCGTTTAAGCGCGGTTACCATTCCAATATGGCGTCGGGCTCGGACGAGTCAGGGCCTATTAATCACCACGCTGTGAACACCTAGGTGAGCGAGTAATCACTTGCATATCGGAGTCTCCATGAAAAACTTGTTTCTACGCTTTACATACCATGCATGGGATTAATTTATATTTGTTTTCACGTTATGCTGGCTGTTCCACTAAGGAAACTCTAAAAACCGAGAGCAGTTTTCAGCAATGAAATGTTCATTATTTGTCCAAATCAAAACACTCTATCAAGAGTTCCACGATACTTCCGTCATAACTTCAAGATTACTTCGATCGCCTACAGTCTTGAGCGATTTAATAAAATTTTCATGAATTTCTATAAAAAAGGCCGACAGAAAATAAGAACAACACGCAACTTTGAAAAGGCATTGTTGCATCGATTAAATCGAGGGCAAAAACTCTACTTAATAAAGGGTTGAACCACTCTCACGCCTTCTCCGAACAAGTTAAGTTCAAGCAGAGGCGGCGATCTTCTTTACCATAAATCCTTAATTACTTCACTGTGGAGAAGAAAGGACAAATTCAGGTGGTAAACTTACCTTGAACGGACGTTTCACAAGAATTGGTGGTAATACCACCAATTCTGTTCCTTTCACAGATTCCTCTCGTAAAATTTGTATTTAGTAACGGTTTCTCGATCGCTGAAGGAAAGACGTGAAATGCGCCTCAGCCAATCACAGTGCAACCAATTGCTCAAGAAAAATGTGTTTAGAAAACGTGTTGCACGTCAGATACAAGTTAAAATTACCACGCTGGCTTCTATACAGCATTGTTTGATAGTACACACTTCTGTATTTGTATGGCTATTAAGTTCGTCTACTTTCTAAAGTGTCAAAGTTCCAGATGACTATATTAATGAGTATGCAAATCAGTAATTAATGAAAATGCCAAACGCGCACAAGGCATTGACGCGCACGTTCTCTAAAGAATATTTTAGTGAATTTTTTGCCTCATTTAGGGGCACCTCATATTCATTGGTTTCCTTCAGAGCCACAACACTAAAATTTAAAACTAGAACATTTTTCTTTCTGTACATTTTATTCTCATTCTGAGATACAAGAAGACGATTTGGTGTTGATTTGACAGTCGAACGATGGACATGTAAGCAAAGAATGCAAACTTATGAGGTCTTCGTCAAATCACAGAAGTTCTAGCCGCGGTAAGTTTGAAATTTCAAATTGTTCTTTTTCTCACCTTTCGGTGGTTTCTAGCTAAAAAAAGGATGTATTTAGGATTCATTGCCAGCTTTATCAATTTATGAACTCTGCAGCTTGAAATATTTTGAATGTAATGTCATTGTTTTCTTGAATTTCAAGGTCAATTTATTACCTCTTTTACAGATCTTCAGAGAAGAACCGAAGATGAGACTGAATTTATCTCTAGAATATTTTAACATTCACTTGAAAAACATCAGCTCGACTGACTTCCCCATGAACAAGTCCACAGCAACACTGTGGTGTTCTCTCTTCATTCTTGAAGCGTTCCTGATCACAGTTGCAAACCTCCTCACGATCGCCATGTTTCTCTGGACCAGAAAACTTCGCAAGCGACGATACTATCTAATGATCAACCTGGCCATGTCTGACACCTTAGTTGGTACTCTGGCCATACCGTTGTTCGTTGTCCTTTTTGGCGACTCTCAGAGATTATGGAGTTCCAGACTATTCCTTGTCGACACTGCTCTGTTTTTCGACATGTTTGCAGGATTTGCGTCGATTACATTCCTTGCCATGATTGCTTTGGAACGTCTCTATGCGACATTACGTCCGTTCCATTACCGCGCCCTCAACTCTGGTTGGTATATACTCCTCATTCTTATCGCTTGGATCGCTGCGGGGTCTATCCCATTATTTCATGTGATGGCGCGGAAGCATTCTACAGTCTTCCGCTCCCCGTCTCAACTGGCTATCCTTCTGTTCATGTGGGTTCCATTCTTCTCCGCGCTGCTTCTCGTGATCTGCGTTTCATACATAGTCATCTGGAGGAAAGTAAGAGACGTTCAGAAAAAAGACCGACAACGAATAATCGAGAAGGAATCTTCTTTATCGCGCATTTGTCTCCTGGTGACAGCGGTATCCGTGGCAGCTTGGCTTCCCTTTGTTATTGAAAATTTGGTCATAAGCCAGAAGCGAATCAATCCTTCAGTCTCTCATATTCAACTGTTTCATGTGACCAAGTTCCTCCATTTTGTCAATTCCCTGTTGAACCCTGTTCTGTACGTGCTCAAAATCCCCGAATTCAAGGAAGGCCTGTCAGCTGCTTTGTGTCTCAAGAAACATGCTGGTTTCACCGGAAAATTGAGTATTCATGGTTCGAGAAGCGCCCTCGCCACCGGTCTTTAGACTTCTATAGACAGTATTTCGTGTGAAATGAATATTGATGTATTAATTGACCGCCCTTGAACCCTTTAATGCATGAGAGTGTCTCACATTTAATTTCACCTGACAGTATCACTTCTGAATCACACATAATTAAATTCACAAGAGTTAAAAAAAATGATCGCCATTTAAAGAAGGTTTTGACTGTTGAACAAGTTTTCCTTGTTCTTTCCACGGGAAACGAATCGAACAGAATGGAGAATATGCGTGCTAATGTCAGGGTGCAAAGAGTCGGGTCTTGTAGAGTCACCCGCATAATCATGAGATCGTTTGTAATGCATATATCTAGTTCATTAATTTGTATGCAACGAAATTAAATCTATGAAATCGAAGAATGGGAGAGTAGTGACTGAGAATTCCCGTCGCCCAACAACTTTCTCTTGGCTTGTGGTCAAGCAGAGTTTCTGCAGTAAAGGATTAACAAAACACACATCTACAGGCACCGCGTGACAGTTCAACTCCGAGAAAAATAATGTCAACGATTATGTTCCTAGCCTTGAGTGTTACCCCAAAGAGCGACAAGCATCTTATTTCCCCTTACCGTAACATCCCTGAATCACACATTGAGGTCATGATGAGGAAATGATCACCAACTAAAGATGTTCTTGATTTTTTAACAAATTCTCCTTGTCAGCTCCTTAGGAAATTACGAAGAACAGTATGGAGAATTTGCATACTGATGTTAGGGTGTAAAGGGTACAAAATATACACGAACAAGCATGCAAAGAAACAAACGAACAACAGAGAAAACTTCAAACCGGTAGTGGATTGATTTTGACTATTGTTTATTTTTCAAACACTCTGAGATAAAAGAGCGTCATCAAGTGTTCTTCGCCCCACCAAAGCTCCTTAATTTAACAAAACGAGTTACTATATGAAGCAAGTTAGCTTGTAAAAACCTCAACCTCTTCGTATTGAAGATGCAAAGGTGATTAACAGTTAATCATCGCCTTTTAAAACTTGAAGTTAGGGCTGTCTTTTGATCCATCAAGACAATTTGGCATGAAAAAGTATTTTTTCTTTGATTTTTCGAGTGGAAAACTGAACAAGACAAAAATGCATTTTTTAAATGCAAAGTTATGTGCATTTATCAAAATTCAATAAATACTTCTTCATCACATTGGAGGGATATATTCATCTTCTACCAGCTGGAAATGGGTCTAAGTTACATAAACTCATGCCAACAACTGTGGAAGATGAGTAATTTAATTTTCCCCAACAACAGCGCGTGTAAAATTTTGAGTGGCAGTTTATTCTATTAAAAACCCTAATATAGCACATGGTTTTATCCTAGCAAATTCTTCGACTTTCTTTTAAATGAATAACTGTGCATACAACAGCTACGGTCGGAGAGTGCATTAGCCTAAATAGGCAGTCTCAAAGTTCAGCATGAACCAAATTCCGAAGAAGCTCTAAACATATAAGAGGAATTTCAACCAAAAGATATGAATGAATTGTAACCTTTTAGTCCATATAACGCTATAACAGTTATCAAAATTATCATGGCAAGAATAATAAATACACTATTTCGTTCGCGGAACATTTTGAACGTAATTTGAAGATCTAAAAATTTCTATGGGAAAAAAAAACCCCGTTAACACTTTAACTCCCAGTTGTGATCTCGATCTGTAACTTCTCGCCCCTTCAAGGCATAATCCCATAATCCCAAACAGGTATTGAGGACAGCCAAAACTTTTCAGCTAGAGGGTGTTGTTAGTCACTAAATGGTATAATGGTAATTGGACCAAGTGAAGTCCAATTCGGTCTGTAACATACGAGTGATGGACGACCGCCAACGGAATGATACGGTGTGGATAGAAATAAGCATTATCAATCCATTCTTGGGAGTGAAAGTGTTACATTGAAATTGATTTACTATCGTAATCGACCATTAGGTTTCACTCTACCTATTTCTGATTTAGGATCTGGTGACCTTGAACTCCATGAAGTAGATTCACATTGTGGAATTTGCTCGCAACCAGGAATCTTCCCTTGAACTATGCAAGACGATTCTACCGTCCAAAAATATTCTGTAACATTGTCTATCCAATCATGAAGCGGTTCCCCAGACTTCCTAGAATTCTCCGCGGCATTCGTGGCAAGGGCCTCTGTGTTGTTTGCCTCTCGGTCGAACTCGATTAAGAAGTCATTAGCGTTATAAATCCCGCCTGGTGGACCGCTGTTCGCGGCGACAGCTTCATTAGAGCTAATAGGTTGGCCTTTTGAGAATGACAGAGGAACCACTAAGAATTTCGTTTGTCCTATGACCATATCCTCGCCTTTATGCGAGAAAATCATTTTAATTGTCCACTTTCCAGGCCGCATTGGTTTCTTGAAAGTGGGTTTGTGAAATGAAACCACCCAGTTATCGACCACGCGCATTTCATAAATTCCCGTCACCACGTTGATGGGGTCCACCCACATAAGTTTTACATCAAATGCTTTGCCATGAACCCAGCGGTGTACCAAGACAGGGTCGTCCCAGGGACCCATCAGACGGGCCATGTTGCGAAAGACCCTCTCCTTTTGGTCCCAACTAGTGCCCACCTAAGAAAAGAGGAACCGATGTGATCTAACAAGTATACAAATCTGATGTATGTTAATATAACGTCAACGACAGTCGTCAAGCATATCCAATCTCCTGATAAATTGCTGTCGAAGTTTAACTAGAAGATTACCATTTCGTGCCTCTACCCGCGCTCATCCAGTCGTATGTCAACTTGCACCAAATGCTGGTTGAAAGTTTTCACGAGCTTGGCGCTCTTGATTGTGCTTACACACTTTCCCTCCGTTTTACTCTGGTTGTCCACTCGCTCTTAAATGTTGTTGTGTTTTGGCCCTAAATGTTAGTTTAAGCCACACCTGATTTGTTTTTAATTCTTTACAAGATAGGATGCACTTCACTTAGGTTTCACCTCTACGACGGTTATTAAAACAGCCGCCTTGAAAGTAACCTTTTCCAAGCCTTTTGTTGGTAAAACGGAGCGAAATAGCAAACGGTGCTATTGTAGCGGCAAAGCAAAAAAAAAACAAAAAACAAGGGGGTGGGGATCGGGGTCGAGGTCAAGGTCGAGGTCGAGGTTAGAGACGAGTTTAGGGTCGAGGTTAGGATCGAGGTTAGGATCGAGGTTAGAGTCGAGGTGAGAGTCGAGGTTAGAGTCCAGGTTAGAGTCCAGGTTAGAGTCGACCCAAGCCCCCCCCCTCGTTTTTTCACTTCGTTTTACTAACTAAACGCCTGGAACAATCTGGCTTAAAAGCATATTATGGAGCATAGTATGAAGTACATTATGCTATTTTAAAGAGGACTAAATTTACTATAATAAACTAAGGGGAAAAAACGACAAATTAACAGTAAAAAGCTTTGTTGGTAGGAAATAAGTTTTTGTTACCTCTAGCCCTACAAGTCGCTGTGGTCCGTTACTCATGTTCAGATTCAAAAGCTCTTCATGACTCAACGGAGCCAGCCACGATTCTAAAGTGACGACCTGTTTATCGCCATCCTTTGTTGAATATTCAACATCATACAAAACTAATAGCCCGCCAAATTGATCATGTTGATTCAGTAGTGTGATCTCCTGAGTGTCTAAAACCCTCCCACTTGGACATTTCTGGCTTTTAGCTCCTTGCGAGGCTGCTGTTTTTAAACTTTTCTCGCCTACTCTGGCAAAAGCATGGAAGAATGTTCTAAACACGTCGCTAGTTTTGGTGATGGAGTCTTCGCGATGGAAAAGATTCTCCCAGTAGTAATTCAATCCTTGCGTGTCGGTCGGATATGGGTCATAAAGCCAAGCGTCTAACTGGTTGATGACCTCTTGATTCACGATCGCCTCGAATTTACGTGCGAAGAAGTTTGTTGACTTGCTCTGTGATGAAATAAAAGGTTTAGAGCTGCGATCAGTAATTTATTAAGAAGCGAAGGAACCTTTGCTACGGAGATTCAAAACGAGACTTGAACGCTGGTAACGTTTGCAATATTAGAACGATCTTTTATCCGTTGCGCTACGAAGCCACACGCTTTTAAATTTGCGCCTGGTTATCTTTCGTTCTCTGTTAGTTAAATAGAGTCCTTTTCGATCGAGTGTCGTAAAAACCAAACCACAGTTATCACAACAACCACTCAGAAGAGAGGAAAGTATTCTGAAGAACCAATGAGAACTCATACTAAAACCAAGCATTCTGCCCAAAGTGCGGGAAAGCGCAGGTGACCAAGTCGTGACTGGCTTTTTGTTTGCATCTGATTGGTTGAAAGAGTGGCGCGAGCTTTTATTTTTTTTAACCAATCACAGGGCGGAGGCAAACAAAACCGATGCAATCCCGAATAACTTTTGACATGTAATTAAAAATTCCTCTTACGTAATATTTTCATAGAAATCCCGGAATTTTCGATGGTTTGCTTTTGTTCCATACTCTCTACGATTTAGTAGGAAAACTTACGCCACTCAGTCAGCCAATCTGATGCAAAACTTAAATCAATTGCAACTTGGGCACACGCGTTTTTCCGCGACTTGGGTAATTTACTTTATATTTTTTCAATCTGAGTTCTGATTAGCTCAAACTGACAAATTGAAACAAAGGAAATATCACACGAAGCCAAAGTTAAAAAGCGTGTGGCTTCGTAGCTCAACAAATAAAACATCTTTCTAATATGGCAAACGATACTAGGAACGTTACTAGGGTTTAAATTTTGTTTCGAGTCTCCCTAACAAAGGTTTCTTTGCTTCTTACATCTACTGATACGGAGCAATAAGGGCAAACAGTTGTAACCATTTACAATTTAACACTAACCTTCAGCCGAGGCAAATCCTCGGGCTTAAAGTCGTTTGGTGAGCAGCCACACCAATCCACGATATGCTTGTACTGACACCGGCAGCCCAGCTTCCGCTTCCAGTTTGTGAGACGAAGATTGCTTCGGACGAACGTCTCACAGTAAGGACCATTCCTTAAAACGGTGTGGAAGAAAGACTACAAAAAAATAAATAAATAAATAAATAAATAAATAAATAAATAAATAAAATAAGATAGCTTTAGTCTTGACACACGTTTCACTTTGCTTATGTAGAGTTGTGACTGTAAGTTTCCCTCCTACTCGTCCCTAACTAGTTACGTACTCTTTCTCTGCAAGCCTAAACCACATTGGCGCAGTTTTCAGTCAAGTGTCCAAAAACAAAAACCATAGTAACCGCGAAGGCCAACCAGAGTAAAGGCATTATCACCATTAGCCAATTACAGATCAGAGTAAAAACAGACAAACTTCTTAGAGCGCGGGAAACCGCGAATCACAAAGTCGTGGTTTTGGCTTTACATCTGGTTGGTTGAGCGTCTTGCGGGAGATTTCTGGACCAATCACAGAGCGAAGTAAGTCAAACCTGAGGCAATCCCAGATTACTGTACTTTCGACACTCATTGGAAATTGCTTTATCTACAAACCTCTGCTGGAAGTAGCGAGTACCCATACATGTGTTTGAGTCTCACTACTAGAGGGTCCTTTGATGTTACTAAATAGTGACAGAATTTCTTGTTTAAACCAATCCAGTCACTTCCGCCATCGATCTCAATGTCAGAGGGCAGTTTTCTGTCGCCGAGTCGCCACATGTGCTCATCACATTCTAAAAATGTCCTATCCAATCCTTGCTTTTTAATAAACCTAAAAGTGAGTAGTAGAAGTAATGTGCGTTATTGACCCAACATGAGGTCAAGAAAGCTGGATAATGGCTGTTCCATAAAAACGCAGAAAAGAAGCTCGGTCGATAAAGGATTTATTACACAACAGGAAGATTTCGCTTTTAATAAAAATCCAGAATGAACTATTCATTTTCGAGCGCTGCGAAAGAAGGAAACGGTAATGGCGCGTGCACGTTTTTCATTTGAAAATTGAAAAATAACGTCATTTGATAAGTTTACTAAGCAAGCGACCACGAGTGGGCAAGAGGAGGCCATCTTGTCCACTCGGGTAGCCGATCAGAACACAGGATTCGTTTCATCTTGTCCACGGGCGCTGCCAGTTATATAATAAACAAGATAAATAATTCAAAGATAACTTCATCATCATAAAGGTCATCTTTATAATTGACAAAAATATTAGCTACTTAAAGTTAGAAAAAAGATCAATGTTGAAAGCTACACTTGATTGTTGAATGGCAACGATCGACAAAATTGAGCCTAATTTTTTTTTCTACCCCATTCTAAGCCAGCCTTGCTCCTTGATGGTTCATAATATTCTCTCTTTTGCTTTTCATTCTTACCAGGATAATATTCTGTGATTTTCTTTGAGTTGAAGTCAGTTGTGTTAGTTGCTAAGAAGACTTAAAAACTGCAACAGCTTGAATGTTTAGTTTCAAGCATCCTAGGCATAAGGCGTGTAAATATCTGAGTCCTTCATTTAAAAAAATGCCTGGTCATAGTCAAGTCTATATGCTGTACTCAGTGCAAACTACTGTAGTACATGATTTCTGGTTCCTTTTCCATTACTGGTTGAGCGGCAATAATAATTCTTATTACTGTCTGCCATACAATTCTCATGATGTAAGTTTTGAAAGTTCTCATCACTCGACTGCTTGGTATTGTATTGATATTGTAAGGAGAAATTCTCTCTTGGTCACTCATAGGAGTTAAGGGGTTTAATCAGGAGATGAAGCACAAACCTTAAAAGTTCCCTTCCATGGGGTTTTAAAAAGTTAAAATCTCTATTGGCTCTTAAAAATTCCACCAGTTTTGAGTTGTGTCTAAGGAACAAAGGAACACAACAACTGATTAGGTGCATAAACATTTATAAATACCAATTGCGCATTTGGATGCTCATACATGTATATCACTGTTACACCAGCCTTGCTGGCTCTCTGCTACTCTCCTGAGAAAAGGGAAGCACTGAAGAGTTAATTTACTTTGAGGTTTGAAAATCTCAACAATTGCATTAGTGTTATGTCACAATCTTCCTTTATTTTGTCCTGCCTTACAAAAAGTTGCCTTTTGTTTATTCTAACAGATCCTGAATTAAAATTTAAAAGGCCCCCTGTTTTAAACAAAGATTTTAGTGCCAAACCCCAAATACAAAATGAGCATTTATTCTCAAGCAAACAAATCCCATTTAAAAGGCTTTGCAATTAGCCTCTTTCAAAAGTGAGGGTTTTGACCCTTGAAATTTCCAACTGAACAATGTTCAGGGAGAGCTTGTGTGTCAAAGTGTTGCAAATTTTAGGTATAGTTTACAAGCATGATTGTTGCAAACACAATGTACCAAGTAACTTTGGTTATGCTGTACTTCTGTCAGCACCCTTCAGCCATTGTGTATTCCACTCATCGTGCACAATTTTTCTTGCTGGTAAGGGAATCTAATCAGAATACAGCTTGTACTTACTGTATTGGATAGTCTGATTCACTCAGGTTAATAAAAAAGTCCCATTTCCAGTCTTTCTTGGCTAATAAGTCCTCCATACATTTCAGCAACATTTGGAGAAGACTTGCTCCCCCCCATATAGTTGCCATACTCCAAGGTGCCACTGCGGCATTTGGAAAATCACGTATCATCTTTAAAACTTCTCTTCGCAGGTAATCAGACCTCTAAACCAAAAAGGAGAAAAGATTACAGGATTTCTTTCAGTAAAAGATAAATATCCAAACTACAATTTCCCTAAATTTTTTAAGAAATCTCATTTATGGAGGGAAAATACTGTTGAATCATTCATTTAGGTTATGTGAAATAAAAGAAATGATTGCTAACATAAGAAGCTTTGATTGTTAAATAAATTCTCCTTGCCAGTACAAGAGGAAATGCAAACAAGAGTATAGAGAATATGGACACTGATGCAAGGTGTATTATGGTAAAGTAGAGCCTTTATACAGGCCCAAGTGGCCCATAGGGCCAGCACTTTACTTCAGTTTCCTTAGCATTAAGCGGCTAAGAGTATTGCTACTCCTCCCTGGATGGGATGCTAGTCCATTGCAGGATTACCCCCAGCATATTTGCTGGTACCCATTTGTACACCTGGGTGAAGAGAAGCACTGTGAGAGTAAAGTGTCTTGTCTAAGAGCACAACACAATGACCACGGCCAGGGCTCGAACCTGGACCACTCGATCTGGAGTTGAGTGCACTAACCATGAGGCCACTGCGTCTCCTATAGGTGACCGACATCTCATTTCTCTTTATTTTAATACTGTTGAATCATTCATTTAGGTTATGTGAAATAAAAGAAATGATCACTAACAAAAGAAGCTTTGATTGTTAAACGAATTCTCCTTGTCAGCACCAAAGGAAATGCAAACAAAAGAGTATAGAGAATATGGATGCTGATGCAAGGTGTATTAGGGTGAAACATTTTATATCTGAAGAATCAAACAATACTTACAGTGTCTATGTGAAAGAAAAAGTAGTGATTACTGTGGTACAAAGCCTTGAATAATCTCTTTACTTGTCGGAAAGCTCGTCCATGAAGAGTAAGAACAAAAGCAATTCTGATTGGGTTTCCATATGCTGTGTGACTAAGATCAATTGGTTTAGCAGGGCCCTTGGTAGAACGTGGTGCAGGGCAAGTTCTCTTAATGTCAAGTAGAGAGGTATATAGTAATTTGGCTTCTGACAGACATGCTGTCTTGTAAATAAGTCTTCTACATTTCTCAGATTTCACCCTCTTTAATGCAGAAAGAGCATCTTTGTGTTTCACATTACATGGAGGAACAAATGGTTGCTCTAAAGCTGCCTGCCCATTATTCTTCTCTGTTTTTTTCAACTGTTCCCCTTGTTCTGGATCCTAAGTAAAAAACAATATTAACAAAGTTAAAAACAGTTTTAATTCAATTAATGAGTTATTGGTGAAGAAGATAGAATTCTTGGTCATTCTCATGGATGACTAAACAGAATTTCTCCAAAAAATGTCAAAACACTGTGAAGCAGAAAATGATGAGAAAAAAATTTAAATTAGGAGATTACTGGTTGATCCAATAACAAATTATCCAAACTAACATTATAAGAATAATATGGTAGATAGTAAAGAGGATTACTTTTGAAATTTCAGGAGTAAAAGGGTTAAACAAAATTCTTAAAAATCCTTGTATGGACAGGTGAGATAAGCAATGATTTTGAGAAAACATGATGATCCACATTTTATGAATTCAGCTGTGTTCATTATTTATACACAATAATAACTTATTGCTTTATATACAAAGGAAGATGTCATTATCTGTTAAAAAGCCCCTCTATAGGTGAAAAATATCAATCAGCAATGTTGATAGAGCATTCAGTATAGATGCAATTCTAAGGCCACTGGAAATGTCCATAAGCATTTAAATTTGAATATTATGAGTCGAAGAGCCACTTAAAATACATTTTGTTATGTTTAATCCTTAAAACAAATAATCATAGACCGAAATCACTGATAAAAATTAACTTTTGTTATTCAGTGGGATGTTGATGACTTTATCATTGCAGTTTTATACTTATAATTCTTCTATTCGTTTTCAATGAATTGCCGCTTTTCCTTTTTAAAGCTTTTCACTTATTCTAAGGTATCGATCTATTTAGTATTCGTCCGCGGCGGAATATTTACTAGACCGAACAATGACCGGTGAACATTATAATACACAGCAATTATGCAGCGAGATTACAGTTCACAATAAACATGGTTTTGATAAGTACGATCTAAGTGCTTGTAAAGCTTATCTAAGCGGATTTAGAACTCTCTGCTATATTCACTTCTGATATTCACTTAGCTATTCGTCGATTATCTTAAATCAACACTGTATTCGCTATTTTGTATTGACGAGTAAATAACTAATGAACAATCTAGAAACTTTTTGGGGTGTCGCGACTCTCAAGGGAAAATGACATTGAAGGATATTCTCTTACTAACAGATCCTCCAAATATGCGAGAAGTGTTAAGGGTGAACTTCTTTCCACAACACGATGTTGGAATAATTAGGTCTTAAAAGTCCGAGTGACGACCAAAGCAGTACCAGTAACTTTGTTAAATTATTCAATGGGAACATAGCTGCTTTACAAAAACCATTCTTAGAGCGAAGAAAATTCCTTAAAAATATATTTTGATGAATCGTTTATATACAGGGCAAATGTGAAACTTAATCATGCTCTGTTAACGCAAGATCCCGTCAGGATTTTCCTCAGAATAAGACAGGCGAAGAAGGAAAAACAAACCGCTCGCAAAATATTGTTCAGCTGATAGATACTAGTGCAGTATTTTGATTGAAAATTATAGAAGTGGGTTGGCAATTCTAGAATAATTAGCTGTTTTGAATGCCTCAATACAACCCGACAGAAAGAGCAATAGTCATTCACGGAAATGATGATAATTTTTTTTTTCTTCAATTAAATAAATGTGCTTATCTTTATTACCTGTTTTGACTCGATCCCCACGTGTGGGCCGGTTTTTAAACTCGATCTTGGAACATGTCGATTCCCATGCACTGGATGTTCTTCTGGCCAGTGTTTGGACGAGAAATAAATGGTCGTCAACACCTGAATTATCACAATAAGACCTACAATTCCTAAAATAAACCTAACGATTCTAAACTTCATGACCGTAAGTGTCACGTAAGCACAGATTTCTCCTGTTTGTTCACGTTAAGGCTACCGCTGACTCCCCTTCAAGGGACTGGGGAGGCGATTCATTTCATTGGTTCGTGAGGCGAGTGCGTGACAAATTGTATGACGTTAACCGAGCGTGACGGATTTTCCCTTCACTTCTGGATTGAATTTTCTTCGTGAGTCGCGGATCAGATCACAGCAAACACTGCAGAAAAAAATAAATAAGTACGCAATTAATCAGGAAGAAGCTTCCTTAGAAAAAATTCAAAATTGTATGTTGATCAAAGCAGGATAGGATTTGTTCCTGACCGGTTTTGAGTAGGATAGATATTTGTTGAAATCATTGTTCCCTTGATAATACTCAATAGCTCTTGTTCTCGAGAGCCTGACTCTGACGCAGAGACACAGTTCTGACCGCAAAAAAATAGGTACACAATACCTGATCGTCCAAGAACGCTGTGAATGTCGGTGACCATGCCGTAGTTCTTGAAATGTAGAGATTTGTTTTTCGTAGCTTAAGACGGATTGAATCTGGCTAGTCAGTTTAACGGGAGTTACATAAGTCCGGAGTTGGCAATGTATGAAAGGTGGAAACTATTGAAGGAAGTACTATATTCAAAGGGATGCAAAGCAAAGCTGAAAACGATGATAAAATTGAATAACAAACATTTCCTAAAGGGATCAGTCATACGAGACAAAACATAGTCAAAGGATTAATTTGCATGGTAGGAGGTAAAATGGCTATTTATACAGCTTAAATAATGAACCGTTTGAATGACCAAAAATAACTGAAGACCTCTGGGAACTCATTTTATATTTACAAACCTCTGACTTCCTGAATAGGTTTGAAATCGTCTTTTAGAGGGGACAAGACCTTGGAACATTACTAGAGTTTACTATGAAATGATGGAATTATAGAGGAAAGCCGATTCGTACGGTGAACTGCCCACGGCAGAATTTCAGATTTAATAATTTTTGTCTTCGGGATTTTTATTTATTTTTTTAACAAAAATATATCACCGAAATTACATTTCGTGACAAGATCAGAAGAAGCAAAAGGAAGTCTCTTTTTTTTCTTTGACATCAAGAGCATGAATAAAAGTTGGCAATCAAATGATAGTTACCATGACGACCGAGAGGAGGCGGGCACGTAAAACAGTGAATACTTGTTGGATCGACTTAATTTTTTGGGGAAGGGGGAATTTAACGGCGTCAGAATAATTGGTAAGAAAAATGAAAAAGACCACAAAGCCGGGAAAAACTGTTTGCATTGACAACTGCACAGAAAAAGAGTATTGTCGAAAATGCTTTTAAGCCTCTTCAAAAAAAAAAAAAAAAAAAAAAAAAATTAAAATGAAAACAATTAAACTTAGTGGTTTGTTCCTCACACGTCACGTATCTGCGCAAGAGGCAAGACATTAGCGGGGTATTTTCCTCAGGCTAGTATGAATGTGACTGAACCGCCCTTTAAAGATCAAAAACAAGGTAATTGTTTTGAATTTCAAACAATTGAAGATATTTCGTATTACCGGAAACCTTTAAGACTGTCGAGAACGTTTGATAGAATAAGTCGTTGACATGCATTTAGTATTTAGGCTTTCCTTGGGTTATATCAGTGACTAACTTTTCTTGAGATAAGATTTTGGCCAGTACGTTGACCGAAAAAATTTACCATGACCTCGTTGCAAGATCGAGACGTTTATAAAACCTTTTTCCTTCAGAATGAATAAAGCATGAGACTGAAAAACTATGAAGCGTAAGTTTACATAAGCCTGTAAGTGGAGCTTGTGTGAGGTCCTTAAACGTCTCGCCATCCTCTCCTTGAGCTGAAGCATTGTCCTGAGTGAAAGACAGATCCAAAATTAGACTATTTCGATTTTTGAGACAGGCTTAGAGAGTATCGGAAATTAAATATGTGTCATTGTCTTCTTTCTAGAGAGCATCACGCAACACGGTATTACTGATAACTGACACCTGATACGTGTTCAGAGTTAGCTGACTAATGATTTAGTTAATGAATCTCTTGAACTGATTTACAGATAATTTTTTTCAGAGATAAACCAAGCGAATCTTAGATCAAGATATCTAGGACCAGTTTATTTGCGACGTAACACCGAAGGTCAATGAGTCTTAAAATGACTCGAAGGCACCAATTTGTGATCTTTGAGGTACCGAACGGTAAAATGAAGACAAAACAACGTTTAAAGCCACGTTATAGTAACTAATATTAGAAAGTGTTTTGATTTTGACCTTTCCAAAGTGAAGAAAAAATAGCACTGCCTTTAATTTCCTTCTAATATTGTAAGTGATAAAAAAAAAAAAAAAAAAAAAAAAAAGCAATAGAAAACTCCCAAAATGCCTTGTGGGTGTATGCTTTGAAAAAGAGCGCGTCGCCCACGGGAAACAAAATGGCGGAAGAAGGTACAGTGATCTAGTATTTGTATTTTGCGTTTATTACGTCTGTGTTTGGTATCTTTGATAAATAAAACGTAATTTTATAACTAATTAAACGGAATATGTGCTCTAAAACCTTGGAATTGTTTAGTGCTTACGGATATTCCATTGCCATGCGAGTATGAGTTGGTTCCATGCACTTGATCGAATCTGCCCAGTTACATCAAATATGCAGCGAAGAAGCTACAAATTTAGATTATACGTAGAATCAAAGTAAAAATCTACATACGTGTGACATCTTGAAATAATCGAATCATGTAGAGACTAAATTCTATTACCTGCGAACAAGAATTAAACTCTTTTCATGGGAAAATAAGGAAGAATTTGATCAGATCCGTTCAGCGTCAAAGTGGTCAGAGAACTAGAGAATAGTGCGAACGGGGAATGATCGCAGAGAAAATATTTGCATCGCAGAAATGTGATTTTGTTTTATTCCATGAAAAGAAAACTTCTCTTCTCTTCTCGTTTAATTCTTAAAATTATTTCAGCATTATATTGCAATTGTCTTACCAGCTGAAAGGAGAATTTTTCCCCAAGAAAGAAGGTCGTTTATATTGCAACGAATATTTCTTTATCTGTGTGTTTTTTTGATTTTAGAGACATCTGCAGAAGCCTTGGTGAGCCTACGAGGTAATGACTCCAATAGATATCATGAAACTAGAATATTAATCTGCATTGCTTTACCCTTTGAACTGTAAGAGTGACTAGTATCAAATTTCTCCTCACAAGATAACCTCTGAATTACACATTAAGGTCACAAGAATAAAGAAAATGATCACCAACTGATTAAAAATAGCTCTTGATTGTTAAACAAATTCTCTTTGTCAGCACCTTATGAAATGCACCTTAAGAAATGTACTTTAAGAACAGTGCGGAGAATATACACACTGATGCAAGTGTGTAATCAGTTAAAATAGATAAATGAATGAAAAATTAATTGGTATTTGTGTTTTTCCTGATTGATATTTTTCTGTTTGTTTGAAATCAATTATTTTGTTTCTCTGTAGCTGGCATGTTGGCGTATTGTCTGATTTTTAGAAGTTTTCTTCTATAACATTTCATCTGTTTGATTGTGTTATGCTGGTTAACCATTTCATCTCTAAGAGTGACCAAAATTATTAAAGTTATTTCTCCTGTCACTATTTGCATTTAATTTCTGTTTAGGGAATGTAGTCTGATCTACTGCCAAATTCTCTATAGTTAACATAGTAAGAAAAGTATTGTAGATATATATATATATATATAGGAAGTCTGCAAGTCGATTTTTGTGTGGAACAGTGCTCAATACGTTGAAGCAGAGCAGAATAAATATTATGAGAGGAAAAAATGACGTAACTACATATCCTGACAAGCCTGTTTCGTGAATCGCTTCACTCTTCAGGGAGTGAAGCGATTCACGAAACAGGCTTGTCGGGATATGTAGTTGCGTCATTTTTTCCTCTCATAATATTTTATATATATATATATATATATATATATATATATATATATATATATATATATATATATATATATAGTGAGAAGAATTGACTTTGAGATCTTGGTTGTGAAAAGGTTTATTCTCCAGCAAAATGTAAGCCTTAGGGTACTTTTTTAGTCAGAGACAATGTTTACAATAATTATTGTGTTATTCTATTTTCTGTTCTTTTATTTTTAACTCTATGGGTACTTTTTCATTTTAATGATATCTTACTTTACACAGAATTGAAAATTTTTGTAAAAGAAGACTGACAGAATGTTTTTTTGTGCAGGTATTGGATCTCCATTCAGCTCACCGGCAAAACGTAGCACTCTGGTGTGTACTCTTAATGTGTATTTAGTTTGAAAACTACACATGCATTGTTCTTATTGAATTTTATAATTACGTAGGGTTTTGTTTTTAGTTTTACAGCTGTTGGTGAGAACTGATTGGTGATTTTCTTTCGTCAAAGCTTTCATAATGACAAGAAAATGTCTATTTTTTGCAAGCTTAGCCATAACTGCTTATTGCCTTAACCCTTTAACTCCCAGTTCAAATTTGTCATTCTCCTTACTGTCAACCATATAATTCTTATAATATTAGTTCAGAGAATTTAGTGTTGGATCAACTAATTATCCCCAAATTGATATCTTTCTTTATTCTCATCACTTATCTGGTTGATATTGTATTGATATCGTAAGGAGAAATTCTGTCTTGGTCACTCATGGGAGTTAAAGGGTTAACTTAAAGGAGATATTGTAGATGTACATTGGCTGCTTGTAGCCTGAACTGAATGCACAGATGCATCATAACTTTAATTATTTATTTGGATAGATTAACCTTCCAAATGTTACACTTGCAAGTGCAGTTCTATTTAAAATATCATGATGGTACTGTAATTGCAAAGTTGTCTTTTGATTTAAGTTGATAGCATAATTTCAATGTAAATTTTTAAAACAAAGTAAATGGATGTAACATCAACCTGACAGCATGAGTCATGCTTAAACATGTCTTTAAAAAGTACATGTATGAGGGGTTTGATTCTATTATTGTCAGGAAGTTTTAAAACTTTTTAGGTATGTGTTCAACTTCTCTCTTGTCAATAAACCTCAATGATTATCATTAATTCTTTTACCTTCATAGCCACGGTCCAAGAAAAGAACTCGACAGACTGATGATAGTGTAGAAGATTCTGACTTAGACAGAGGCACAGATGAAGGGGTAATTCAGAACCTTTGTGACAAATTGTCCCAGTGATTTTAGTGTTTTCTAACTAACAAATAGATTTCATGTTGCTGAGTCTGTTTCAGTAACGGATCACAGATAACATCAAAATGTGGTAAGAACAAAAAAAGTGGCACATGAAGTGCAGCCACTGACGTTGTTACATATTCTTACAGATGTAGTGTGTTAGTAACAGGATACACTATACTTAATTTTCTGCATTTTCTTTAGTATGTTATCTTTCTGGACTTTCTAACTTTCAGATTTTTTTTTCAGGAATACTCACTTTCCTCCCCAAGAACTAGGTTTGTTTATGTTTCTTAATAGTTCCCTATATCTGGTTGAAATTGGATTGAAGAAACCTTAGTTATAACTGAAGACAGGAAGAGATTTAATATATGATAGTTTGTGTTTGCTATTTTCTGGGAAAGTACTCCTTTGGAGGGGAAAAGCACCACTTTGGACCACCAAAGGGGAGTGGTGGGAAAAAGCTCTTCTCTGGACCACCAAAAGGGAGCAGGAGGGGGGGTGGGAGGGGAGGGAGAAGGGAGAAAGCACTCCTCTGGACCCCACCTAGCAGGGGCAAGGAGGAGGGACAAGAGTCTTTGTAAAATCCAGCTGTCCTCCTGCTTTAAGCATCAATAAAACCCCTGCTTGTTGTGTTGGAATAATTGTTTCTACTTTGAACTAACTTATTTACTGGAGAATGTCTGCTTTCTTACAGGAGAATGACAAAAGCAGCTTCTCTGGTAAGTAATTATGTGTACATGTCTTTTTTGAGTATATGATCAAAATTTTTCCTATAATAACAAAACAATAAGCATTTAGGATAATGTCTAGAACTATCGGAAATTTTAAATGTTTCAATGCGCAGTGTATGATATGTCATAGTTGCCCTATTTTTGATTGTTTAGTTATTTGGCAATGGAAGTACAGACAAGAAGCTTGCCAAGGTACGATTAACATAGTTTTGTAAAGTTATTGATTTTAAGTTCTAAGGCAACAAAACAGAGGAGAAAGTGTGATCAACACTTTGCCTTGATGTTAAGAATGTATTTGAAAATCTTTGTCTCTGCAATGGAAAGTGGCATAAGTACTAAATAATTTCAATTTATGCACTCTTATAACAACAGAGTGGAACTGAGCAAATTACTGTAGTCAGCAACTTGTGGTTTGCTGGTTTTGGCCTGACCTTTTGGCGATGCATTAATTTATTATTGCTTTTTTTGGCTTGTTTTTTGTTTCCTTTTGAAGATTGGCTTGTTCAAACTCCTGCCCCTTGCCACACACTTGCAGAATTGTTTATTAAATAATTCTGTGTGTGGTCAATGATTGTTGTAGAATTTAGCAAAGTCATGTATTAGTCTTAGGTGCCACTATGTTTTTCACTTGTAAGCATCATTCTAAAATGTGAAAATTTTCTTTTGAGCTATTTGCTCATGAAAGCAAACTCGTTGCCTTTTAACTCCTTCTTATTTAAAATTAAAATGTGTGTATTTTGCTGGTTTAACCCTTTAACTCCCATGACCTAATTGCCAATTCTCCCTTCCAGCTACTAAATATTTCCCTTGAAATTAGTTACGAGAATTTGGTGTTAGATCAAGATAACAACTTCTACCTGATAAGTTTGAGTATTCTCATAACCTTTTTGTTGGATACTGTATGGATATTATAGAGAGAAGTTAGTTGTTAATCACCTCAGGAAATTAAAGGGTTAAATTCCCCACCCCCAATGCCAGGAAAACAGTCAAATGCCTTTGAATTGGCAGAAGGGGGGGATGTTGAAGCTTCAAATTGATTGATGTATAATGTTGTGAATTGGTATCTCCAGGCTTCCTTTGCCAAGTTGCAGAACCTTTTGAAGTTACCCAAAGCAGCAAGATGGTGTTATTTTGAATGGTTCTACTCCAGCTTAGACAGGTAATGGATCGAAGCACTTATATTTGAAACTTTATTAATTTTTAAAAATCATCAAATGTATGACTTTGATTTTGTTTTTATTCTAGAGTGTTATTTCAAGGTGACAATGACTTCGATGTTTGCCTGAGGGAATCATTTCCAAATTTAAAGGTAGATGCTGTCAGCATGAATGTTCCTTTTATATTTGTTGCTTATCCAGACACTTTGTCTTGTGCTTTTATGTCTTTACCAGTCTTCTGTTTAAAGTTTATTGCAATCCATGAAAATGTTGCTTGCAAAGATCACAAATTAGCAAACAACTTGCAGATATGTCTAAGTTTTGCAGTGGTTGTTTCCTTGTAGTTCAGGTCTGTAACTGAATGCCAGGCGCCATAGATATGAAATTTTCATTAAAATGTTCTTGCTGGCCAATACTTTTAAAAGTTGGTCTTTGATAATAGTTAATCTTGGTTGGCCAGGAAGAATTTTAGGTTTAAGAAATGTAGTTCATGTCCTAAAATTCACACCTACATATTAACAGTTTAACTCCCAAGAAGTGATTGTTACTTCTTCTTTCTACCTGCTACACATTACCTTGAAAATTGATGACGAGAATTTAGTTTCAGATCCAGATAAAAACTTCTACCTGATAGGTTTCAGTATTCTCATTACCTGTTTGGTGGATTATGTGTGGATATTATAGAGAGAAGTTACATTTGAATCACATATGGGAGTTAAAGGGTTAAGTCTAAAACAGGAATGGTGAAGAAAAATATAAAAGATTTTGTGCTACTTTGTGGTAAGATGCCATCATTAGTGACTTTGTTTTGTTGATAGACTCGCAAATTACGTCGTGTTGAGTGGAGGGAAGTTAGAAGACTAATGGGTAAACCAAGGAGGTTAGTGAATGGTGAAGTCTGGAATTCCTGTAAAGTTTTCAATCCTTTCACAAAACTGATTACCATTTATTTTGGGTTTTTTTTTGTTCATTTATTGTAAGGCAGAATCTGAGATAATTTTTATGATATTGTATGAGATAGGGGCATAGCCAGGATTATTCAAAGGGGGGTTACACTGTGTCAAACAGAAGGTACTCTTCAGATTGTCATGTTGACCTCCATGCCATGTTTTACTCAAAGTGACAAAAAATGCCTACAAAAGGGGGGGAGGGGTTACTGACACCCCCTCCCTTCCCCCCTCCCCAATCCAGGACCACTGCTAGCTACACTCTTGTTAGATGCCAACTATGGTGATTAAAAGTTGTTTCATTGGTTATACACTCTAGATGTTCTCCAGCGTTTTTCTTGGAAGAGCGGCAAGCCTTGGAAGAGAAGAGACGAAAGATTCGCATGCTTCAGCAAAAGAAGGCCAGTCTTCAGTTTTTTTTCATTCTAGACTGTTTAGTATCTTTTTAGACTATTTCTTTCGTGGTTCTTTTTTACTTGTTATGTACAGTAAGTTTTTAGTGATGTCAAAAACATTTTTATCTTAATGTTTATCAACAGGTTACTGAACTTAGCAGGTTCAAGGATTTACCCGATGAGGTTCCATTACCTTTGGTTATTGGGACCAAGGTTACAGGTTGGTTTTTAGATCATTATGAGCATACACTTAGGGGGGCTGCCCAACCCTTCAGCCTTTTTATGTATTTTCTCCAAAGGTTGAACTTTGAATCCTCATTTGCCATTTTGTGTTAATATTCATGAATCCCTCGGTGAAAGCAAACAAGCGATGAGAATAGAGAAAATATCAGTTAGAGGATTATAAGTTGATCCAATACCAAATTCTCCAAACTAACATCACAAGAACTGTATGGCAGACATTAAGGAGAATTACCAATGAGATCCTGGGAGTTAAAAGGTTAAGGGTAGGTGGGTATATATGGCAACAAGGAATGAAATTGCAAGGATTACCAGGCCAGTTTGTTTTCTCAATTTTCACCTCTACTTGTAGCCTCATATAATATTAAGACTGTCACGCGATTCCAAAATGTTTCTATGTAGTCCACTTCCTGTTAGTAAGGTAGCTTGTGTTTCTAGGGACCATTCTTTCTGTCCTTAACCCAGCTTTAGAGATTGTAGAATTCTGTACTACTTTGCAGAATTTTCAGCCAAATTACGAAATTGAAATTTTAATGATCAAACCACTGATAACCACTTCTGAAGTAAAAGGGTCACTTTTAATCTTCCTTTCACTCTAGCTCGCCTGCGTGGGCCTCATGATGGCCTTTTTACCGGTCAGATAGATGCAGTTGATACTGTGAACTGCTCTTACAGAGTTACTTTTGATCGCCCAGGTTTGTATCCAGAGCCTGTTAAATGTAGCAGTTGTATGAAGTTTTATGTTTCACATTTTTATGGTGTTACATCGTCTATGCAGTTATAAAATTCATGTACGTGTAAATAATACTGATGATGATAATAACAACAATAATGATATTGATAATTATTAGTATATACCACAGGAGTGAATAGTGCTTTTCACGCATGCTGACTGGCTAGTGTGAAAATGAAAAGTAAGAACTATTCACCTCCAAGCAACTGATGAGACAAAATTGCATGTCAAGAGTTTATTTTCCAACAATTTTTAGTACAGTAACTGTATATTGAAAGAAATAAACTAATCATTTGATATCTGTATGCTTTATACTAAAACAATTATTTACCTCAGTCTCATTGAAAGTGGTGGATTTATACCTTGCTGCTTCATAGCTCGGTAAACATCCACCACTTTTCACCTCCACTTTGGTGAATAATTGTTAATTGTTATAATAATGATAAGTTTTCATGCGAAAAAGAGTAACTTTTATTAGGGGCCAGTTGAATGTGCAATATAGTAAAGCACAACAAAAGCTTGAAATAGTTTTGTAATAAAATTTCAACTTGTAGTGGTCAATATTTCTAATAGCTTTATTGCATTTTTTCTAAGTTGCATTATTTATTCCTGCAGGCCTTGGAACACATTCAGTTCTTGATCTTGAAGTCTTGGTACGTAATTGTCTTTTCTTCTTCTTTTCTTACCCTGACAGAACTTTTTTTCTGTTTGAATTAAAATGAATAATAATAATAATAAAAAAGGTGTAATGAAGCTTGTTAATACTGATCAGTGAATGTGAAAGTGATCTTAATAAAAACCAAGTGGGAGCTGGTCATTATGTTGGTTCTGAGTAATCCCTTGAAGTGATGAATAAGACTGTGAATATCTGAAAATCATAAATGTGAACTGGGGAGAAAGAAGGGAAGATTGCTTTCATATTCACTTCTTTTTCTGCAATTTCATTTATTCACTGTCTTCATACTGATCAATGCTGTTTTCAGAGTGAAGAGCCACATGACACCATGCCCATATCATCATTTCTTCAAAAAGAAAGGCCAAGAACAGCAGCATTCACTCCTGCGTATACACCACCAAGGTAATACAAGCTTCTTAATCCATTAACTCCCAAGACTTGATTGTCAATTCTCCCATCCAGCTACTACACATTTCCTTGTAAATTGATTAAAAGAATTTTGGTTTTCTATATAATCAAGGTTATAAATTGGAGGGCTCAGAGCAAGAACGATCCCTTGATTTTTCGGCCATTTTTGAAAGTGTCCACATGCCAAAATTCAACTACTTCTGAACACTTTCAAAAATGGCCGAAAAATCAAGGGATCGTTCTTGCTCTGAGCCCTCCAATTGTACCTGATAAGTTTGAGTATTCTCACTACCTGTTTGCTGAATAATGTATGGAAACTATAGGAAGAAGTTACATAGTAATCGCTTCTGGGAGTTAACCCTGTAATTCCCAAGATTTTGATTTTAATTCTCTCTCTAGCTGTCACACATTTCCTTGTAAATTAGTTATGAGAATTTGGTGTTAGATCTAGATGACAACTTCTACCTGATAAGTTTGAGTATTCTCATAACCTGTTTGCTGGATAATGTGAGGATATTATAAAGAGAAGTTTCATGTTAGTCACTTGTGGGAGCTGAAGGGTTAAAGAGTTAATCCATTGGTATCACACTTTCATTTGTAAAATTTGGCCTTTTCATGATTTTTATAATGCTGATGGAATCTTGGTTCCTTCTAGGCTTCTTCCTGCTGGTAGTGACTTGAATAGCCCAAATATGGTAAGAAAATTACCAGCATTGTCTTAAATTGAATTCAAGATGCCAAGGTTTCACCAGATACTTTTAGTAAATTTTACTTTTATATCTATCACATCTTTCCACAGGTTCATGATCCTCTTATAGGAGCATCACCTGGAAGGTAACAGTCATTTATCTCTCTGTTGCATCAATGTCATTTTGTTTTAAGTTTTCGATGTTGTTTAAAACCACCTTGAACTTGAAGGGGACTGCAAAATAGTTATGAAAAAAAAAAAAACACAAAACAGGCAATATTCAATGATCACAGAACAGGAATTGCCATGATTAAAGATGATAGAACTGGATTGATGGTGACAGACCTGTAAAATTAAGGTTAATTAAAGAGGGTAGAACTGGATTGATGGTGACAGACCTGTAAAATTAAGGTTAATTTTTATAAAACTGTGCAAACCAACAATGTTGCTCCTTAGAACTGTTGCCAATTTGAAATTTTCCAAGTCACACCTGCAGTGGTAATTAATAACTTCCAACAAGTACTTCAATTTTTCTTATGAGCAATAGGCCATTTCTGAGTTAAGAATTTCTCAATTGCAAAAGAAGCTACTGGTAAGAGCAAAACCCCTTTGTAAAGAAAAAGAAAAAAAATAGAATGAGTAGGAGTACTAAACAATCATGTTCACAGTAAGAGCATTGTACTTACCATCATTTTAAAACAGGTCTTGAGGATGTAGGAATTTTTTATACTTATGAATATTAAAAGTAAAACTGTGTTATGAAGAAGTTTAATATTGTTTCATTACTTTGTAAGGTTACGACTTCAAGATGCAATCTCTCAACAAGGACAAGGTAATTGAGAACAAATTGGATGGCAGTGCTTTTGGCAATGTTGCGCAATCTTCCATCGTCAAAGTGCTCTTACCTCCTTGATACTTAAACCTCTACACCCTAAAATTGTTATCAATATTCTCCATACTGTTCTCTATACATTTTGTAAGGTACCAACAAGGAAAGTTTGTTAATAACAATTAAGAGCTTGTTTAGTTGGTGATCATTTCCTTTATTCTTGTGACCTAAATGTGTGATTTGGGGGTAATAATGTAAGGTGAAATGAGATGTTAGTCACTCTTAGGGGCTTAATGGTTAAACATTAGAGGATATTTTTCCATTGTTTACATAGCCTGCTTGAACATGAGATAGGTTGGGAGAATCTGAGACAATTTTGTACACTTCAGACACTGTCAAGAGTTTCCATAGCTCTTGCCCATGTTTTTAGATGAGGCTGCTTTAAATAGCGAAAAAGTCCTTCACTGCTTTTATGAAATACCTCAGTCCGTAAAACACAAGTGAACCCTAAAGGTCACAACTGTGTTTATGGTCTCTGTTCTGAATACACACATGGACTAATGATGGTATGCTTTATCCCAGTTATTTAAAAAGGGATTTCATGTTCTCAGGCTTTTTTTATGAACTGAAAAAAGGATGTATAAATTCCAAACTTGTTTGGTTCATGTAAAGAGGTTTTAAGTCCTCAGAAGACTGGTGGTGTTAACCCTTCAACCCCTAAGAGTGACTGGTATCTAATTTCTCTTTAAAATATCAGCTCTGAATCAAACATTAAGGTTTTGAGAATAAGGGAAATGATGAACAACTAAAGAAACTCTTGACTGTTCAACAAATTCTCCTTTTCAGACCTTCTAGAAATGTATAGAGAACAGTATGGAGAATATGCATACTGATGTTAGGGTGTTAAGGGTTAAAAGAAACAGCTGTGATGATGATGATGAACATTCATTTTCTCCATATAATTTTTTTTCTCCATAGAAATGCGTCCTACACTAACTGATCTTTATTTTTTTTTTTTACTCACTTATAGTTAAAAGACATTTTTCATGAAAATTGAACTTAAGTCTAATATAATATTTTTGTATCATTTTTCTTAAGGTGGCACTCTTGGTGGTTTTCCAATCAGGTTTCTCATCCTTGTGGTATGTTTTTCATGATTCAGTGAAATATGCATGCTAACCAAACCTTGACACTTACTATGATGTATGTGAGCATTCAAAGATATTAATGTTTGTGAGATTTATTTTAGAGAGATTTTTGTCTTGTAGACAAGATTGTCAAAGATCTTACTTGTCAAGAAAGAATGCATTGAAAAGTTACGAGAAATGAACACTCAAGCTCAGAAGATGGTGAGAGTTCAATGCTGTAAATTTACAATTAAACTTTGGTGGTGTCCTGTGCCAATTACAAAGTAACTTCAAAGGACTGTTTTTGCAATTAGCTTGACAGAGATATAAATTTTGAGCTCTACTGTCTGTTGTTGGTTTCAGTTTTTTTTTGTTGTATTCCTTTTGAATGAGTCTACCCTTTAACTCCCAGAAGTGATTAACATGTAACTTCTCCCTATGATATTCATACATTATCCAGGAAACGGGTAATGAGAATACTTAAATTTATTAGGAAGAAGTTTTTTATTTTGATCTGAAAGTAAATTCTGGCTATCAATTTTCAAGGTAATGTGTAGCAGGTAGAGAGAAGAATTAACTTTCACATCTTGGGAGTTAAAGGGTTAAAATGTAGGTGTGAATTTTTAGGACATGAACTACATTTCTTAAACACCAAATTCTTCCTGGTCAACCAAAACTAACTGTTATCAAAGACCAACCTTTATAAGTACTGGCCAGCAAGAACATTTGGTAATTGTGAAGAAGAGCTCCCCAAAAAACCTGTCGGCCGACAGTCTACCGACAGGTTAAGAAAAAAGAAAAAATTGTGTTAAAAACGAACAGTTAACGTGACATAACAATCCGTAATGGTGATGTATGACTCGACAGACTTCACCTACTTACCGATCGACGGCAAAGTTGGTAGTATGTAAAGAAACGTTTCTTCCAAAATGTTATCAGATGTGTATAGGATATATCACTTGCATAATTTACAACACACCAGACAATCTAAGAATCGCATGGGAAGATAATTTAATCGACAGTCTACCAACAGGTTAAGAAAAATTGTGTTAAAAACGAACAGTTAACGTGACATAACAATCCGTAATGGTGATGTATGACTGTATGCCAATGAAGTTCGCGGCACGATTTTACGAGTGAAATATCTTGTATATTTCACCACTCACAAAACGGCTCCTTTAGGAGCCACCAAATCTTGAAAGTCAATTGTCAACGTATTAAACATGTTGGATGTCGTTTTCAAGCGAAAACTGAGAGAAAACATTAAGGTTTGTGTTAACGTTTCACGGACAAGCTACCGACAAGCTACCGACAGGTTACCGACACATTACCAACAGTCGGCCGACTGTCGGCCGACAGGTAGCCTATATTTCAGGCAAAATCTGTCGGCCGTCTGTCGGCCGACTGTCAGCTGACAGTCGGCCGACAGGTTTTTTGGGGAGCTCTTCTTCACAATTACCGAACATTTAAATGAAAATTTCATATCTATGACACCTGGCATTCAGTCATCTTGATCCACTACCAGCTAGAAGGGAGAATCAGATATTGGAAGTTACAGTATTAAGTTACTACAAAAAACAATGAGCATTATTGTAAACATTACCATAATCATTGCCACTTTAATTGTCACATTAGTCTGTCATTATTACTCTTGTGATCACTGTAATTGTAACTAACAACTGGTATCTTCATTGACAATCCAGCTATCAATTGTAAATTTACTCTATTATTTTTACTCACTTAACAGAAATCCTACCAGGAGCCCATTGATAAGGAGTTCCAGAGGCGTTATGCGTCGGTTGTATTGGAATTAGAGCGGCTCAATAAAGTAAGTTTTGGTGTATTTGTTTGTTTTTTGTCCTCTAAGGTAGAACACATTTTGTATTATAAATGTTTATGTTTTGTGCCATTTTTTGCAGGATCTCAATGAGTATTTAACAGGTGTTCAGGAGTATTGTCAAGAGGTGTGAACATTTTTTCCTGTGTAATTGCTGAACCCTTTAACCCCTTAAAAGTGATTAAGTTGTAACTTCCCCTTGTGATTCCAATATGTTATCTTGTAAATGAGAAAGGAGAATAGACAAGCTCATCATCAAGGGGGTATCATGTTGTTATAATACCAAATTCCTGTCTAATAATTACTAGGAACTGTATGATAGTCAGTAGGGAGAAATTCTAATTCAATCTTGGGTCTTAAAGGGTTCATTAACTGACAAATGACCTAAAGTACTGATTGAACTACTTAAAAATGTTATTACTAACAGCAGAAAACCATTCCATTTTCACAGAAATGCACTGTAAAATCAATCAGCTTTACTTCAAATTTAGAGGCTGGCATAGTGAAGTAATATACTTATTTGGGTTTTGTTTTCTAATCAGCTGGCCCCTGAACAAGGAGTTCAATCTATGGATCCTTCCATCAGTGTTAAAAGAAGATGTGATGAAGAGGCTGCCAGAGTAGTGGAAGACAATAATGCAAACATGGGCCTGTATGTATCAAATTCTGCAACATAGTACTAAGAAAGTAACTACTACCTGTAGCTTGGTCAGGTTCTCAAAGGTACTGTGGTTGGAGCTACAAAAAAACTCTCATTTGGACAGACAGAATTGTCTCTTACTGCTGTGCTGCTTCTAGTAATACCACAGCACTAATTAGAGCCTATACTCGTAGTAGTCTAGTTGCAGAGTCCCCCAAAATAGCAAAATGCACAACTCACCTCACAGAAATGTTTGGTGCCATTTTCCTATATATAGAGCAATGTTTACTCTTTACTTGTACTTTACTTTTGAAGTGAGGTACTTTGTACAATTAATTTGTGGTCAGGGAAGGAAATATAGGGAATCAATTGCATCAGCCTGATGCTCAACATGAAAGCAGGCTCTGTCCATAAACAGCATTTAGAACTGTCTATTCTAAACCATTTCATAATAAAAAGATGCAAAATTAAAACATGACGTTTTGACGATGACATGTCACCATTATCAAATGAAAAATTGTTATAAATTGTAAATTCAGGGACGTTATATAAAGAAAGAAATTAGAATAAAAATGAGATGGAGTTAAGCAAGAGAGATGCTTCTAATAACGAAATAGACATGGACTCTAAATACTCAAGAAGACTCATTCCAGCAAAACTGTTCATTTAATTATGTACATTCTTTTGTTTAACTCCATCTCCTTTTTATTCTTATTTACTGGTAGTTTCACCGTTTCCATTCTTTAGATAATGTCCCTGAACTATTAATAATTCTACATTTGATAATGGTGACATGTTGTTGCCAACACGTCACCAGTTTTTCTAAATCTCTTGTTATCCTCAACTAAATCTAAATAAATATAAGGGCTTTCAAAAACCAGCCTTAAAATGGTTAAAATCTCAATGTCTCATGACTCATCACATGACCTTTTAGATATGAAGTCTGTCTTTTTTCCAGTGTCAATCAAATGTCATTTGCTTTTGAACAAACTCAATCACAGACTAAAGGTATAAGATCCTAGCTCTGATGATGACTTCCTTTAGGTTATTGAAAATGCCAGTGACTGTCACCTAGGAAATTCTTTTTCATATCTACTACACAGGACCTTCACACTGCATGTCTCTAGTGGGCATAAACCATTTACCATGATAATGATTGCATTTGTGTGTTAAAGCTTGAGCTGTGTAACTGTTTTTGTGTAATGTGTGTGAAAAATCACTGCTATTAATGGATTGGTTATTTTTCAGAAATGCTCTTGCAAGTCCGCCATTGGTGCAGATTGTCAGTAGTTTAACTTCTCTCATGCTTCAAATTAAGGTAATTAAGCAGCTACAAAATTTAGACTCATACTAGCAGCAACTGTAGCAACAGCAGTAGTGGTAGCAGTGGGGACAGCAGTGGCAGTAATAATGGCAGTGGTTATAGTAGAGATAGTAGTCACAGCAGTGGTTACCATTGACAGTAGTCCATGGTAGTATTGGTGGCAGCAGAAGTTGAGGTGGTAGTGATAATGGTAGTACCTGTAGTACACAAAGATGACAGCTTCAAATTGGGTTCTTTAAGGATATATGTACTTCACAATTCCCTGTCCAAAAAATCCAGGGAGTACAGATTGCCTGAAAGCAAATTAACACATAACTCATCCTTTCTCCATTGATATTTTCAGTCATTAGCAGAGAATGATCTCAATACCTTTGAGTTCAAATCTTTATCTGATGCAGTGGATGAAATCAAGAAAACTATAGACCCCTCAAACATTAGGTATGTATTTTGATATGAAACAGCTGCAGTAGTTAGCATAAGAGTATTTTGAGTCCAAACGGATGATGTCTAGTGAGCAGTGCCAAGACTTGGCAGTTGCAGAGTCTATTTCATGGTGTACACGCCTGAGTGATACAGCAGAAAAAAACAGAGTCAAGAAATAGGGGGAGAGGCTAAGAAACACTGTACAACAAAAAGAAGAATCTGTGTTAAAGCGATGCTACTTTTTTTTCATTTGTCACAGTATATTAAAATCAAGGGTAGGTGGTTGTTGAATGATCTTATGGTCAACTATTTTCATAACATCTAAATCCTTCCTTCAGGTAACTCTACCTTAAGAGGAGTTGTATCACTGTTGTTTTTTTTTACTGAAGATTGAGTTGAAATTAAAGCTGATTGTTGTTTTTGTTTTTGTTTTTGTTTTTTACTGCAGCTGTTTTCAGAACAATGTAGAGATCCATGTAGCTCACATCCAGTCTGGTCTTAGTCAGATGGGAAATCTACATGCGTTTTCATCATCTGCTGGGCCGTCCTAAGATATGTTTTGCAGCACATAAATCATGGATAGACAACAACTCTTAGTCAACATGTATGCTACATTGAGACTTGAAAATAAAATCCCACTCAAACATGATTAGATAATTATTTAGAACTTCATTTTTGAAATAGGCTTTTTGCACCAACTACTTAAAATGACTAGTCAAACCTGCTGTCTTCAGCATTTTATTTAAACAAATGCAGTTGTTAAATAATTATTGTAAAGAAAAGTTGCAGTTAATACTGTGGTGAATTGTGGTAAATTGACTTGAAATGAAGTGTAATTGTTTGTCACAAGATGTGGTTGTTTCTCAATACTGAATCCACATTGGAGGCTACATACACTTCTCCAATCCATGTTGTGATTCACTCTGGAGATGACACATGCTTCTCAGCTCCACATTAGAGATGACACATGCTTCTCATCAGCTCCACATTGGAGGTGACACACACTTCCTAGCTCTGCATTGCAATCCACATTAGAGGTGGCTACTTTGTGAGACAAACAGTTTTACTTAATTTCAAATGCACATGGATATAATGGAAAAAGGTTCATAAGAAATTGTGAAAAGAGGGTCTGTAATAACCAATAATACTAGCTTATGTTTTTAATACATACATATTCCTGTTAACATTTGACTGGATGAGTGGTTAGAAATGCACAACCTTTTGATTGAATCTATTTCATTAAAGTTGTGATTTTTCTGATTATATACATGAATAAAGTCATCTATACTTTTTCTGCAAAGTGGTCTGGAATAACCTTTTATTCTTCTGTAACATTTTGATCACACTCACTTGACCTTATCCTTTCCTAAAGAAACTAACATAATCATTTTTTATTGTAACTTTACTGATCAGGTAGTTCCTTATTTCTAAGAAAACCATGAACACCTGAAATATCAGTTTGACAAAAGAGCAAACTGGTTAATAGCCTTGGAACAGGCCGTTATTAATAATGCTGCAGGATGCACGTTGCTCGACTTGCGTTATTCACGGCCTTGTATTTCCTGCAGGCAAAGAAATGCTTGTGCCAAGGTACTCGAAAGAAGGGCCTGCCTACGGGCTAACTGATATTGACTTCTGATTGGCTTTCTTTCTCTTGACGTAAGATAATTACAGATGGTACCTAAAGCAGAACTCCCCCAACTGACTGTTGACTGATTGTCTGTACTGTTCTGGTATAATCTAACAGATAGAAAAACTCTACAATCCCACAAACTTAACTACTTTATTAAACAGCAAGTAATGTTCTAAATGAGGAGTGACTCCTTAAAGGAGTACAATACTTATCGTTAATTAACTTGATTAAGCCATCACAGTCTACATCTAAGCTCACCACTGACACAATCTCACTGCTGTCTCCAAAGTTCCTTGAAATAGGTGGCCTTCTGCAGTGACCCTCTTGGTTCAGCTTTCAAAACATTCATTGCTCTGACTACAACAACTTCTACTACTGTATAAGTAAGTCTTTATATATAATTATATATATTTGCAAAGTGTTCTGAAACATTCCAGAAGCTTCTACGAGAACTATTTTTGTAGTATTACATAATAAATAATTAAATAAATAATAAATCTAGAGGCTACAATGTCTGCTGACAAACAGCCAACAGATGAGAACAGTTTTTGGGGGAGCTCATCTTCAAACATACCAATATTTCTGGTCTTCAGTTTTCATCCTTTTCTTTAGTAAGGAAAAGTAACTGAGATTTCTTAATAGAAATCCAAACTGTGGGAGTTACTATATTGCTACATGTAAGGACAGTCTGGTGCTAATATCATGGAATTAAAAATAATGTTACTTAATATAAGTGATGATGTATTTTGACTTTTTTTGCTAAGTTGGCATTAGTGTATACTATATATGTTGACAAATAGAATACCTGTAATTGGGAACATTTTTTTATTCAAATAGTTGAGGACTATATTTGATGGAAAGTACACCATAAGCCTAATCAAAAGGCTTAGTGCAGAACTAATTGTGTGGCTGAGTTGAGAATTTTAATATGGGTTCTCAAGATTTTTTAATCCTGGACCCTAATCAACTATTGCGTCATCATTCGTAATTAATTTACTAATAAAAGGATGAGAAAAAAATTCTCTAGGCAAGTAAATTAGGAATTTGCTACTCAAAGTTTACTGAATTTGTTCCTTACTTGCATGGGTTAAAAAAGAAAAGAAAACAAAAAAAAAAAACCATGAAGTTGTCTGAGTGTAAAAAAAGTACTTTTGAAGTACACAATATTAATTTTAAAAACAAATAATTTTAGTATCTTTAATTTTGAAATAAATCTACAACAATTTTTCAAGTTTTACAACATGATTTCCATTAGCAAGTTACTTGTAATATAAGAATCTCTAATTTTAAACATTCTTCTGTTACTAAGAAATTTGATTTAAATTGCTCTATAAAGGTCTTCAATAATGGTAAAACAGGTGGACATTTTGTTATTCATTCTTTTCCTTTTCTTCGTACTGTTCTGTAGATGGAAAACGTTTGTATACCAAGCTGCGGTATTCTGATTTATTGGGCAGGATGTACAATATAAGAATATCTACAATGGTGGCTGACAGGGTTAGAAGACTTACTGCAGATGCAAGGTGACCTAACAGTGCTGAGAAAGAGAAATGACCTGAAAAGAATTAAAAAAAAAATAAAAAAATACATGAAAAGATACAGTCACTGATTGTTTGACCCTTTACATCTCAACATCAATATGCATATTCTCCATACTGTTTCCCATACATTACCTAAGGTATAGAAAATGAGAATTGTCAAACAATCAAGAGCTTTGTCAGTTGATGAAGTTGTTGGTCATTTCTGTCATTCAAGTGACCTTCATGTTTGATTTAGGGGTGATCTTTTAATGACAAATTAGATGCTAGTCACTCTAAGGCTAGGGTTAGCCTAGGGAAGGGAGTCTTGAATTTAAGTAAAGAAAATTAATAGTTAATAGATATGAGATGTAAACCAGGTTTGGAAGGAGGAAAAAGCCTTAAATCTGAGATAATTAAAAACCCACACTTTGTTTAAATTTATCTATTATTTATGGTTTAGTCTGTTTTGGATGAACTCTAATAGTTGGAACAACATTTCTGCTTGACCTAATTCATTTTAAACTTACCCAGTACACCACTTTGGTGGAATTCTATTTTGATTCCATAACGTTTTCTGAAGAGTCGATTTTCTTGATGACGTTCTAGACTTGGGTTTGTAAAATCCGTGGCATCTATGACTGGTATCACTTCATTCACTCGGTAATCAGCATATGGGATTCTTCTCACTTGGTATGAATATTCTATATCTCTAACAAAACAACAGTGAACAAAGATTTGTTAACACAGTTAAATGTCTTGAAGCAAGAACAAGAGCCCACAAGTACCTCTGCCAACATATGAAGTGGTCCAAACATTATACCTGTGAGACAATTTTTAAGGGAAAGGGCTTTCCCACTGCATCATCATCTGCACCATTAATTTTTTTATCATCGTTTGAGTTGGGAAGCTTTAATTGTAATTTATGAGCTTAATAGGCTTCAAGGATTTGGTGCAGGAAAAGTAAATAATTTCTACTTAACATAGATTCCATGTTGCCATGCAATTCTTCCGTAATATTTATCTTACACGTCATTACGAAACAAAATATTGTTAATGGTGAGGTCATCTATGTGTCTGTCCTATACAATTAGATCATCAGCGAGAACCATTTAAATTATGCATGCACAATTTAGCTTATCATACAAATAATGGTAACAGTCAGGAAGGGCTCTTGGAGAGGGAAAAAGAAGAAAGAGAATTTAGAGATCAGTTTATAACAATTGTTAACAAAAGATACTGTTTCTCTTCTATTCGGATCTAAAGGTAATCTTCCTTTTTGGAAACACTTTCGCATTTTCTGGACTTTCCTTAGGTAGAAGGGGTCTCAGTGGGACCAATGACATGTAAGCAAAGAAAGGACTTACAACAAGGAAATTCATGATTTTGAAAGTGTTACTTACCCTGTTCCAAGCCAAGTTGACTTGGCATTTTGATAATTGATGGCCATATGCAGGACAATTCCATGTCTTCGGAATGGCTTCCCTTTAGAATTGAGGGCATCTGAGGTTTCATCCAGGCTTGTAACTCCAGCTGCTTGGAGGATTTCTTGGACGGTAAGCTTATCTGCCTTTCCTCTCATCCGATTCTCTTTGTTGGATGAAAGACTGAAAATATTACAAAAAAACAGACCAATCTGCAGGTTTTTAAGTGGAATGCCATCTTATCAATCCTTAAGTGATTAGTATGTAACTTCTCCCTACAAGATCCATACATTATCCAGCAAACAAGTAATGAGAACACTCAAACTTAACTGGTAGAAGTACTGTTGTTACCTCGATTTAACACCAAATTCTTGTATCTTATTACAAGGAACTATCTAACAGCTAGTGGGGAGAATTAACAACCAGATTTTGGGAATTAAAGGGTTGCCAAAAATTGAGCAGGGCTGAGTTGTTTAAAACATGATAAAGCTCACCAAGGGTTAGCTAATAATTTTTCTTTAGTTTTCTAGCAATTTGCAGACAGTTTTGATTTATTCTATTTTTTATTTCAGTTTTGTACGCAAAGATAAACCCCTCAAAACATAAGCCCTTATAAATTATATACAAATTATTTTGAGAGAAATCAGGAACAAGGGAACCTTCTTTAATCCTGGAATATTGCTAATGCTGCAATGTTATAGGAAGAAGCAGGACGAGACAGATATAAATGTCAACAGAATGAGGTCTTTTAATTAAGATGGCGGATCTCTCTCCATGTGCTATAGTCATGTGACATACGTACACAAAACACACAGAGATACCATACTACAAATACCTTCTGAACAACTGGGCCCAGGAAAACTAAAATTTCTTGGATCATGTGTACTATAGGTGGACTCGGTCGACATATCGGGCGATAGTCGCCCGATATGTCGGTCGACTATCGGTCGACTATCGGTCGACTATCGGTCGACTATCGGTCGACTATCGGTCGATAGTCGACCGACTATCGGTCGACTATCGGTCGACTATCGGTCGATAGTCGGTCGACTATCGACCGATAGTCGACCGATAAATGTGTCGACCGATATAGTCTTAAACCATCGATACTCGACCGATACATGACCGATACTTGACCGATACTTGACCGATACATGACCGATACTTGACCGATACATGACCGATACTTGACCGATACATGACCGATACATGACCGATACTTGACCGATACATGACCGATACTTGACCGATACTTGACCGATACTTGACCGATACTTGACCGATACTTGACCGATGCTTGACCGATACTTGACCGATGCTTGACCGATACTTGACCGATACATGACCGATACATCACCGACACTTGACCGATACTTGACCGACACTTGACCGATACTTGACCGATACTTGACCGATACATGACCGATACATGACCGATACTTGACCGATACTTGACCGATACTTGACCGATACTTGACCGACACTTGACTGATACGTGACCGGTACTTCACCGGTACTTCACCGATACTTGACCGACACTTCACCGATACTTGACCGACACTTCACCGATACTTCACTGATGCTTGGCCGATAATTCATTGCCCCCCGGGGAGGAGGGTTTATTTCACGATAAAAGATATAAAACTCTTATAAGTAATATGATTACCTCATAATTTAGATGCAAATTGCATGTCTGGAATCCAGTTTTAGATTTCTCTTGTGCCGGCCATGGTGCGTGTCGTCTCCGGTAGCGAATTCCAAGTCCTTACAGCGGCGAAGTAACGAAGAGACCTTAGACCATGTTTTGTACATGTTAATTTAGGTATCAAAGCATATTTGTGCCCCTTTCATTAAGATACGTGTTCTTTACTTGAAATGAATTAGCTGTAGTGGTGGGTGTCTTCTTTTGAAAACATCTGTCTATCGTAATTAACATATCTTGGGTGAGACGACCTTTTAATGTGTTATTTAAACCAATCAAATTGAGCATTCTTTCTTAATGAAGGGTCTTTGCTATAAATACATGTCATACCTAAGTGCACGGTCCCTTACCCTCTCTAGTTTTTCAAGTATATTCAACCTATTGACTTCGCCTGTTACTTTTCCGGAGATAGATGTGGTGTGAGAATTAAGGATCTGTGTTCACTTACAGTAGATCAAAATTATGAGATCTACAACGCACGATGTTCATGCGTTGGAGACTTACTACACCCTTTTCAAAGGTTAGGTTATATTTGGTTTTATTATCTGTGCTTTGGAAGCTTATTTCATTGGACAATGAATGGCATTTTAATTTTTTTTTCCGCCGCCGCTGTCATTATTCTTTAAAAAAAAGTGTCACCGTCTGTCGATAAAGAGCACACAATTCGACTATTTAAAGGGTTAAAAACCTCCAGTTTGAGACATAACGGCAAACGGGACGTCGGTAGAGTGAACTCGCAATACTTCCAGCCGCACTCATAAAGTTTTGATTTCTATTTCATTCTATATCAAGCGCGTGTTTTTAGTAAACGTCAAAACAATTCTAACCCTGTTTGTTCCCATTGGACCGCGAGTAAAGAAATTTCACTTTCCGATGATGTAGTCTTCAACGCTGGTGTATTAAATGGTGGTGACGGTTGAAAATATAGATCGTATTAGGTTCCGTAGCTTTGTAAATCCACTTTATAGGGATATAACTGTTTCGAGATATTTGTCCGACAAAAGCTTAAAAGCGTATGCGACAATACCAAATGGCTTTATGGGTTAAAGTAATTTACCACGGCTTGGTCGAAGTTCTCGTTGCTTCAACGCAATAGAGAGAGATAGCATGAGCTCGCATGTTCATGGATTCTCCTTCCTTCCGGCTGTTTTGGACGGTTGATGGAGGACATTGCAGAACAATATCCACTTTAAATACCCAGAGGTTGGGGTACTCCCATATACATGTATGTGCCGCGGGATAGGGTATGGTTTTGGCGGTTATCGTTTTGCCTCTGTTAGCATTGTGTTTCCGTTGTGATCTTTAGATAGGATATGTAAATTGTATCGCCTAAAATTGCAGTGTGTAAATGGCCAGCTAAACAAAAAACCAAATTCCGCTAAAATTGTCAACAACGCGATTTTATCGAGATTTGTGTTTTGCCGCGCGTGGTTAGCCGTTGTTTGGTGATTGTTTTTCCTTGAATAGGGTGTCATATTTCGTGTTTGGACAATTCTCGTTTGTTTCATCCTTAAAGTGGGACAGGGTTTAAGACTCTTCGAGGCACACACTTATTCAAAATTTACGGGAGTACCCCCTCCCCCGAAACGGGACAGTTCCTGTGACCTTAGTGCAACATTGGTGCAGTTTGGTATTTTTTTCAATTTTAGACTCAGAAGCATATACGGTAAAAAACCCGCTTATAGGAACCTAATTTTTTCCAAGCAAGGCTAAGAAGGTTATTATAAAAGATGGTGCTAAACTGGAAAATTTGGCTACTCAGGTTCTTGTTTTCAAATAGACTGCGAGCAGTCTCTTTTGCTGTGAAATCCCACTGGAACGAACGGGGAAAAAGCGGACGTGATCGACGAGCGATGAGGGGCGAAGCCGTGATCTGCGAGCAGCAGGGGCGCCAGTCACAGCGAAAAGAGAATGCAGCTTGGCTGCTCACCGCTTGTCGATCGTGCCCACTGCTCGCAGTCTAGTTTTCAAAATAAATGAGTTGTTTGTCATTGGAGGGCGTGGCCTATTTTTGGTATTGTATGCATAATATGTTAAAAATTCAAGCATATATTTACCAAGTTTACAAAGCTATCCAAGACAAACAGAACAAAACGCAACATTAATATATGGAACTGTGTTGTTGCTTTGACTGAATTTCTCAAAAAAAGAACCTGTTTCAAAGTTGTAGGCTAAAACAGGTTTTCGTGTAAAAGGAGTTTTAATGTACAATTTTTGTCTAACATTTTCAGTTAATCTATTTTTTTCTTAAAATCTAGGTTCTTAAAAAAGGGTTTTTTACTGTACCTGTAATAAATTCAAACATTGCAATAGTCCAGCACACTCGAGTTATTTTACGCGAGGTATTTTGAGCATTTGACGTCATTTTCCCTAATTCGCAACCAAGCTATAATTGGAACGAGATAAAGAAATGGCGACTGCAACTTCTCGGAAATAAAAATACAAATTAAAAAAAAGATTTCTGATGGTCGTAATGGATTGATATTTAGCAAGGTATTTTAGACAGTCATATTTTATACGAAATTATGAAAAATGGATATCGACTGTTTGATCGTAGTAGCACTTTAAAAACATTACTATCCCCCTACACTTCTGGAGGTGGAAGTCTACGAGAAGTTTCCATTTACCCACTTTTTGTTTAGCAATTTATTAAAGCTTTGAATATTTATCATCGTGAGGCCTCCTTTATCGTAATCATTGATCATTTGTGTCCTTTTAATTTTGTCCCCTTTGCTTTCCCAGAGAAAGTCATATAGCAGGGTATTGATATCCTTAATTGCACCCTGATGCGTCGGAAGATATGTACAATTTGGGATATTGCAAAAGCTTTTATGATCGTGATTTTACATAGAAGAGTAAGTCTACTAGCAGACCAGCTGCTTAGGATGTTTTTTACTCTCTCAATTTTTTCTGAAAAAATGGCATCGCCAGAACACCTCAGAACGCTTTAAAGGTAGTGCAAAATGCGATGGAAAATTTGGAGCTATGTGATGTTTGGAGAATTTTTAATCCAAATGGCAAGAGGTTTATCTGGAGGCAAAGACAATCAGATATTCATTGCAGACTTGATTTCGTTTTAGTAAGTCAAATTACAGTATTTACCCGCTTATAAGAATCTGAGTTCTCAGTTCTAAATCTACTCGTAGGGTGTACTCATGTGAATTCTAATTCAAAACCAACATGTACATACTACCGTTTTTCATACATTATTTATACCAAATTTAGAGATTTTTATAGCTCATACATGTTTAAGTTCATTACTTTTGAGAGTCATGTCTTTTATCTTTGCCTGAAGATCTTTAAGGTTCATTTTCTAAAACAGAAACCTGTTTCAAATATAGGCTAAATAGGTTCTTTTGTAAAGGGGGTCTAAATTGGTATTTTTAGTCTAACAGGTTCGTGAATTCTAGGTTCTTATAAGCGGATAAGTTCTGTATTTCCGACAGGTGGGTGCCGCGGAGTTCCCTATTTAAGGATGAAAAAAATTGATACCGTTGTTAAGGCCCAAACCCCCAAAAAGACGCCCTATTCTAGGTAAAATAACAAGAATAATAAAAAAAAACAAACAACGGCTGACCTTGCACTGCAAAAAGAAGTCTTTATAAAATCGCTTTGCTTATGAGTTTAACCGCCTAGTTCAGTTTCAAAAGATCATTTACTTTTCGTTTAGCTGGGCAGTTACACACTGCAATTTTAGCTGATACAATTTAGGTGGATCCCATTACCGACATAAATTGGACAGTTAATATCGGTAACGTTGAACAAGGAATATAACGTTGAGGCCCTGTTAGAGCTATAAGAGCTATGGAATAATGATTATTTTAGGTAAGTTGGATTAAGGGCAGCATGACATCAGGGATAAAGCATAAGCCGGGTAGTTTTAGGAATAATGGAAATACGTTAAGGCACAACATTAGTTACACAAGAGCGACCAACTTTACAATGTATTTTTCCATTACCAAATGGGAACATATATCGAAAAAACCTCGCACTCTTTCTTAGCCTATTTTCTTCTGAGCGATATGGTCGGTAAGTGAACCTATACTTGGCCGATACTTGACCGATACTTGACCGATACTTGGCCGACACTTGACCGACACTTGACCGACACTTGACCGATCCTTGACCGACACTTGACCGACACTTGACCGATCCTTGACCGATACTTGACCGATACTTGACCGATACTTGACCGATACTTGACCGATACTTGACCGCTACTTGACCGCTACTTGACCGCTGCTTGACTGCTACTTGACCGCTACTTGACCGCTACTTGACCGCTACTTGACCGATACTTGACCGATACTTGACCGATACTTGACCGATACTTGACCGCTACTTGACCGATACTTGACCGATACTTGACCGCTACTTGACCGATACTTGACCGATACTTGACCGATACTTGACCGATACTTGACCGATACTTGACCGATACTTGACCGATACTTGACCGATACTTGACCGATACTTGACCGATACTTGACCGATACTTGACCGATACTTGACCGATACTTGACCGATACTTGACCGATACTTGACCGATATATATCGGTCGATGCATCGGGCGACAGTCGACCGATATATCGGTCGACTATCGGTCGAGTATCGGCCGACTATCGTCCGATAGTCGGTCGAGCATCGACCGATAGTCGACCGATAGTCGACCGATAGTCGACCGATAGTCGACCGATAGTCGACCGATATATCGGTCGACTGTCGCCCGATATGTCGACCGAGTCCACCTATAGTACACATGATCCAATTTCTTTTCAGTTAGATCATTCAGTCAATATAATTCTAAATTTTCAGTTTTATTGATTACTATATGCATCCTAATTCAAAATTACTTATTTGCATATTTTCAAATAATTCAGAGGCTGGCAATAAGGTTAAAAGGCAGCGTTTCTTTTTCCACCCTTAAAGTCTGTACTAAAGTATAACTAAATGCCACATGAAGTAGCATCTGGTAATTGTTCCAAAGGGATCTAAGCAGTGTATCTATTGTGAATGCAACTGACTAGAAACCATTTCAAAAATCATATTCAGTTATTTTTTAAGCTTTGAACCTAATTACTTTAAATAGGTTTATAATGTACATGAAAAATTATGTACCTCTGATTGACTGAAAACAAGTGCATTCTCATGCAAAGTTGTAACACAAGTGCAAATTGCAAATAGGGCATGCATGCTTTCAGAATTTTGAGTGTCTTGACTTGCTGTGATGTTTTTTCATGCACATTTTTAATAAGTAATAACATGATTTCTCTTGCAATTTGGTGTAACAAGCACTTGTAAATTTTTTGAAGACTACGTATACTGCACTTGCCCTACGGGCTCAGGTGCAATTTTGTTGTCTTAGAAAATTTTACTCGTACTTAGCTTATTTACACCAAATTACACTTGAAATCATGTTATTACCCAATTATACTGAGTACCTTTTTATAAGTGTTCCATTATGGCCATACAGATATCCTTTCATGTTTCTTTGTGATGCTGCCAGGTCTTTTCCTCCTAATTTACCTGTTAAAAACTTTGTAGCCAGTACTGCATGTTCAATTTTTATCATCATCTTCTCTGGTTGAACTGTGAAGTAGAGGTTTTCTCTAAATGGAAGTTTTAATAAATGCATATAAGTTACACTGCTGCATGAACAATTTAACTTCAGTTGTAATAATTACTTTTCTCTTGGATTTAGCCTTGATATTAAAATCCTTAAATTTTCTATTTCTACTGAGCTATGTATGAAGGAAAAATTTGTAACAAAAGGGCAGATCCAGGATTTTTTTCATGAATAGAGAGGGGAGAGGGCATGGTTGAAAATTTGATTCAGACAAAGAATGCCTTTCCTAACTTTAGAGCCTAAGTGAGCCAAGATAATTCTCCAAGAAAACTAAATTTACATGCATCAAGTTGAGTTGTAATAAATGCTCCTGTCATTCTGAAAATACCCACAGGTCTGATGGGGGGGTGGGGGTGGGAGGGGATTCCATCACTGCAATACCATTGGGGTGAGGTGAAAGGAGGCTAACGAGAGTTTGCATGTCCTCACCTAGTGTCACCTTATATTTATCACACCTTTGGTTTTCTTTCCCTCCTCATCCCACTCATTTTCATATCCACAACCTCTAATTACGTATTCTGCAGCTTTGAATCCAATCTTTTTATCCCTTTTGACCTTGTGAGTCACTAGCTACTAATTTCCTCTTACTGTATCAATATTGATTAGGGTCATAAGAATAAAGAGATGATGGAAAGCTCAAGAAGTCCCTGATTGTTTGATGAATTTTCTCTAATTTGACAGTAGTACCATACAGAATATTGGACAGAGTCACTATTTTTTTAACAGCTTTATTGGGTATGACTCGTGCAGTACTAATACAATGCACAATATCAATTGAAAAATAAAAGATACAGCAAGAACAGCTTTTGAGAGAGCAAAGCAGACAAAAAAAAGTCCTGGACCCAATGGTGCTGGTGCAAACAAGACACAAGGACCCATGCAAGGCACCACCAGTGGGTTAAAAAGAGGAAAAAAAATTCTCAAACATGGTATTTAAACCTTTAACTCCCAAGATCTGATTGTTAATTCTCTCCTTTGGCTGTTATACATTTCCTTGTGAATTGGTTACAAGAATTTGGTGTTCAATCAAGATAATACCTTGTACCTGATATGTTTGAGTAGTCTCACTACCTGTTAGCTGGATAATGTATAAATACAATAGGAAGAAGTTGCATGTTAATCACTTTAAAGTGAGAGTTTAAAGGGGTTAAGAGGATAGACAGTAGAGTCTATAGGTGACAGGGGGAGGATCACACAACCTGCATCCAAGTGCAGGAATAATTTACATCAAAGCGATTCTGAAGAAGATGAAAGATGGGGAGATACATACTGACGTTAGGGCGTAAAGGGTTAATGTTACTCATGCAGTCACCTTTAGTCCTAACAACCCTTTACCATTTTCCTCTTGCTCTTCATCACTCCAATTTGTTTCACATCTCATACCACTTCCCATTACACCTGCACTTTCTCACCCTCCCCCCATGCCTTTCATCCTCTTTCTCATTCCCCTCTTAAATTTCCTAGCCCCTGTCACATTTGGGTCTTATCTTGTCACTCTACTTTAAATAATCTAAACCTGAAGTTAAATTCAAAGCTGCACAAACCTGATTGTTTCAAATTTCCCAAATTTGCCAGATGACATGTTTTTGGTCTGCCAGCGATCCTTGGAAAATGTTGTCAAACTAATTGTGCGAGACTCCACAGGCCAAGATAACTCCCTTGCATCCATTACCTGGCATTGCGTACAATACTCTGAAGCAGTTTCTGTTAACAGTAAAACAAATATGCTAATAAAAGTGGTTTCTTCTTTAAGATTGGTGCAGACATCTTTGGTTAATGTTTAAAACATATTGTATTATACATACCTAGTTTATAATCTTATGCATATTGATACCTTGAAGGAATCATGTTCCTGTTGTCAGTGAGATACCCTTCCTGAAATGAGGGTTTTTCAAAAACATTGCAAAGACTGAGCATAGAGGCAATGTGGCAGAATGGTTACTAGGCTTGTAATCTGGTGGTTTCCTCCATCCTACTATGCACTGGACATGTCCTCTGTTGGCCTCAAATTGTTCAAATTGCCCTTTGTGATTTTTAACCCTGTTACTCCCAGAAGTGATTAACAAGTAACTTCTCCATACAATATCCATCCACTATCCAGCAAACAGGTAATGAGAACATTCAAATGTGTCGGGTAAAAGTTGTTTCCTTGATCTAACACCAAATTCTCATAACTTATTTACAAGGAAATGTGTAGCAGCTATAGAGGGGAGAATTGTCAATTAGATCTTGGGAATTAGAGGGTTAAACATTATGTTTATTCATTCATTCATTCTTGTGTACTGATCGACCAAAAGGAGTCCCATTACCAGGGAGTGGTCAACTACGTATACATTAAAATACACATGCACACTGTACACTGTTTGGATTAGTCCATTCCCTGCTGCAATTTGATTGCTTTATATTACTTATATCATTATATCAATTGACAATTTATTACAGTTACTGTATTGGTATATTTGGGCTGGCCTTGCATTCAATGCTAAACTGAGAAACAGCCTACCATTGTAACAGCAGTAGCTCAAGTTTGCAACCTGAGCTGATTTATCATGATCAACTCCGTTATCTTCCTTGGGATCTGATAGGAGAAATCTTATAGTTGCGTCAGGTGCTGTATCAAACTGATAACAATGAAAAAGAAACTTATATTGTGTGTTTCCAGAAAATATCCATACCCCCACCACGGAGGGAATTTCATATAGGACCCCCCCACCCCTTCGGATTTTCCATTTTGGGGTAGCAGTGGTAGCCCCCCCACCCCTCTGGAATTTCCAAAGAATTTTCTACCACCCCCTATACCCCCTGGAAATATATTTTTTTCTCGTAGCAAACAACAAACAAGAGGGACGTGTGATTTTGTCGCGTGTATATTCGAGAGATGGCGTACACGCGCAAGGTAAACGTCGCTAACTAGCTTAAACTTAATGTTTGCTTTATTTTTAAATACAATACTTATCCTTAAACATTTAACACAGTATTCTCAATACACGAAAGGAGAAAAAAACTGTACAAGTCGCAACAAAACACTTTTGAACTGTTAAGTTTGTACAATGTACTGAGAAAATTGCGTGCACTTGAAATGGAAACGTTCGAAATCACATTGAGCAACGTAAATTTGTACAAAATTGTGTCATAAATAAGAGAGCAAAATAGAAAACCGAGTCAGCAGTAAGTTATTTTGAACTCATCTTTCCAAATTCCAGCCTCTAATGTAAAATTTCTTCACACAAGCATTGATTCTTGTTAACAGCGGGTCGATAATTTCGTCCGATTGTGCATAAACAAACCTTGGCTAGTTACCAGTCCCACGCGCATATATACAAATCCCTGGATCCTAATGTTTCTCAATGTTACTATCAACTGTTTTCTACTACGGTACGACTGTACTTATCATTCATTGTAACATCGCAAGCAAGTAAGCCATAAAGAAATCGTCAAGTCTCCTACACATTATGATGCAACGGAATTAAGCTCAGTGCAGATCAAAATTAATAGATGGCTGGAGTCAATAAGGGGTAGTGAATGGTAAATTTATGCGAAACTTTGCGAGACGGCGAGACCAGCGTTTTTTGTTTTTTTTTTTTTTTGCGAGACCGAGACAGTTATTTGTAAATTTTACGAACGCGAAACGTGTTATGACCGAGGAAAATCCCTAGGTAACCACTCCTGTTGGTTGTAATCTTTGGAGACTGGTAACGAGTAATGGCGGCTCCGTTCGAAAAACAAAGTGATTCTCTTCTTTATTTGATGTTATTTATGTTCCAAAGCGCTACAAGGATAAAAGAAAACTTTCTTTTGCTGCAGAACTGTTAGAAGCATCGTAATTTAACAACTTAAACTTCAGAACGTCCCACTAAAGTAGGTAAAAGGCGCCAACTGACATACGAAGAAAGTCGATCGACTTCCTACCCTCTGGACGAAAATTTCGCCTCTTACCCCCCATCCCCTCTGGAATTTCCTGGGACTTTGACCCCCCCACCCCTCTGGAATTTCCAATTCCCTCCGTGGTGGGGGTATGGATATTTTCTGGAAACACACATTCAAATTTTATCACATGATAAAAAATTAAAGAGGGTGTTATAAATTGATGAAATGATAGGATTCTGTTGCTAGATAAAAATTTGCTGTCTTAGGACTGGTTAGGATGGGATTATTTCAGGTTAGGCACAGTGGAGGTGGGGGGATGAGGGGTCTCTTTTTTTTCCCTTTTTTTAGCATTAACATTTAATAAACGTTTCACTCCGATCATGCAATCAGCCTACCACAGTATCAAAAAGAAACACTAGTCAAGAAAAACTGCCGGGGTCTTGTTGGTGTTCCAGGTTCTTTTTTCCACTTTTCACTTGAGTTCAGCTGCTTTGCAGGCTTTTCTTTTGAAGTTTGATTGTTTTTCAATTGGTATAATATAAGGTTACTATTTCATACCTCTAAATACCCTTTCTTGACAAATATTTCAGCTAAAGAGTAGAGGATAACTGCAATCGCGATGACGTAATAAATTACGCCAATTCTTCGATCTCTGATTATAACAAGCTTGTAAGTAATGTAATGAAGTAAGGACATGGTTAAATATTGATTGAAGAAAGATGGACCGGAAGTGATGTTTTGTTACTTTCGCTTTGGGAATAAGGCTGTGTTTGCAAGCCATCATTCTTCTTGGGCAGCGGTAATTTTCTAAGTGGTGGAATTTTTTCAAAATATGGCGGTAGAAGGAAGGAAAAGAAGAAAGAAACGAAAGGATTCGACTTGTAGTATCAAACCACCCTTAGATTTTATTGAAAGTCCTCTAGATGGACAAAAGTATTATTGCACTCCTGTTCAAGCTGCAAGGAGACCATTTCTGGCGGCATCTATGCCCGTTGATGACCAAGTATCAATGAAATGGGTAATAAATGGCAGAAGATTTTCTTTAACCGTTGACAGATGTTTTGTGGTGTGCTAATTTCTGGTTATGTTTTGGCTTTCTGCTCATTCGAATTGCTTGATTACGGTTAAAGCTTCTGTAAATCATATTCCAGTGCTTTCAATAGTTTCGTAAACGAAGAATCGTCCCAATGCAAGTTTATTAGCGAGGCATGTGGAAATGAGAGAGTGTTGGAAATATATCGAAACTTTGTAAGCAATTATAGGTTACAAAAGAGAATCACGCAGTTCATAGCTAAACTTCCTATATTCTGAAAATGAATGTTCTAGATTTCGTTCCTCAAGAGTTAAGAAGAAAGTTAGTGTGCAATTGTTCACTTCTTCATTAATTGTTTAATTTTACTTTGCAGGTATCCCCTCAATTCCCTGATAGGATTGAAAATGAAGAGGAACTTTTAGCTCTATTAAAACCAAACAAAAAGTCTCGAGGAAGGAAGAAAGGAAAAGAAAATCCCCAGGCAACTGAGCAACTGGCTTCAAATGGACATCTGTTGGGTGAATTGGATTTTGGATGTAAGAATGTGAGAAACATGGATACAAATGAGAAAAGCAAGTTTCCTTGTAGAAGATCTCAAAGACTTAGGAAACTTAAAAAAACTCATTGCTTGTTTCAAGAACCACAAGTTATGACTCCTGTAAATAGGCAAGGAGTTGTTATTCTTGCATACGAAACACCAGATCAAGAACTTTTAACAGCAGTTGAAAGAAAACACTCGTCAACAAAAAGAGGAAGATGATGAGAAGCCTACCATTATTATAAACATTTTTCTTCAATGAATAATACTCAGAAATTGATTTGAATTAAGGCTGAAAATACTAGCAAGTTTTCTCCTAATGCTCAAGTATTGTTCTTTTCTCATGTGAATGGGATTTAGCTGATGAAAGACATACTGTATAAAGAATGATATTGACCCTTTACACATCAGTATGCATATTCTCCATACAGTTCTCTGTACATTTCTTACGTGTACAGTGCCAATAAGGAAGAACTTGTTCAACAATCAAGAACTTTTTTAGTTGCTGATCATTTCCTCTGTTCTTTTTACCTTAATTGTGGTTTACAGGTGATTTTGTGAGGAGAAATTAGATGCTCATCACTCCTAGCAGTCAATGGGTTAATAATATCAATGAATGTTATGAGTAATAACCAAAAAACAATACCCATTTTCAATGTCATAATACCCTTAGAAATCTTTAATCTTTGAAAGATGCCGATCAGATGTGAACTATGAGAAAGTTACTCTTTTAAAGTGCTCATTACCAACAACCTGACGATGTTGTGGTAGATTTCTGAAGTGATAAAGCATATATTCTAATTCTAGTTGTAAATTTGATTACTTAAGTCATGCCTCCTTCTAATTACCCAAAGGCTTGAAAAGCAAAGATAATATATTGTCAAGGACAAAGAGTTATACAACAAATGGTAGTGCAGGTACTAGTTTCAATTTTTTTTTTTGCAGTCATATTCTGGTGAATGGCATATTTTGGTGCTAAGATGGCTTAGTTTGAACCTCACAGTACAGATGTCTTTTATCAGCTAAAATCCTTCCTTCTCTTTAGTTGGCTGTCTGTATGGTAAATTGTGGGAAAAATCACCAGTCTCCCATAGGTTCAGAGAAAATCATGTTGAAAGACCAAAAATCCTTTCATATCAATCAAATCGACTCCTACTTGGTTAAAATACTTAAACATCCACAAACCTCTCAGCACACTCTAGTCAAACTGATATTAATGCAAAGTCACAATTTTAATAAATTAAAATTTTTTTGTGATCATCTGGTAAGGGTTGAGAGATTCTTCCTGAGAAACAGCGAGTACAGTTGAACCAGTAGTAGGAGGCATTCTATTAAACCTCTGAGTCTCCTACAGCTGGCTTTGTGGGGAAGTTTGTTGGAGGCATGTTATCAGCAATTAAAGGTCTCTTGTCTTCATGAATTATTCTTTGCTAGCATTTCAATATTGAGCCCTATCTTCAAAAGGTTGAGCCATTCTTCCTGAGAAACAGTGAGTACAGTTGAACCTGTATTAAGAGGCATTGTATTGAGTGGCCAGTTGTCAAAGTCCTGCATTTGTTTCCCCTTAGTCTCTTTAATTTTCACCTCTACCAAGCAGTTGTGGTCATCCTTTACTAAGTCCCAAGGGCCTGTTTGTACCCATCTTCCATCCCAACCATTCAAACAAAACTAAGAACAATTTTTCAAGTAAATTTAATCCATGTTTCTCTCCCTAAATGAGAGTGAGTAGTATTTTTAAGCAAGATAACATGAGTTGTCAATTATGGCTGAAAGCGCGTTGTTTATCTTCTTTTATAATATATATTTATATAATCTATGGAACCTGTATTAAGTATTTAATCCGCCATTCCCCTCGGGACCTCAAGATTCCTAAAAGATAAAACGGGGGGAGCCTGGTACGAGTAAGTTGGTCACCGCGGCGATTTGATCGAGTTGTCAACTGTACTTGTAAACTTTGTTGAAAAATTTCAGAGAAATAGTTCTACAGAGGTCAAGATGACAAACTGTATCTCGTAGAAGGGCGAATGTGCCTGCTGCATTTCAATCAAAATAATCCAGACGAGAACTGCGTCGAAAATCAGTCATGATCGTTTGAGACTCGTAATTACATACACCTTGTGGTTACAGTAAGTGATGGCATCCATTGTTTTAAAAGTGATTGATCGTCGAGTACTTTTGATTAATGTAAATTTGTTTAAGTATTTTCTTCCTGACGCAGATTCCTTAAACACGGAAATGCTGTCAACTTCGTTGACTACATGTTGTCTGGCATTCACGTTATGATCTCAAAGGTTTGAAGACAATTTGCTAGAGTTGTATCACTGTTTTGACTGAAGTGGAAAGGGTGGCAAGTCGCGGGCTCATTAACTCAAGAACCAAATGAAAGATAAAGGTGTCCATGATAGCTCACAAAGCGATGACAACAATGAGGCATTGAAACGATCTCCTTCTTCAGCAGTCCCCTCGTTCTCTATTCCTGGTGAGTTAAGGAATAAATTCCATGTAGATCTAGTAGTTTGTTTTTATCTTGTCACTGTATAGAAAGGTTATATACCCATGCATGCTAGCATTAGACAACATCTTGTCTCACAGGAAGTTTGAAAACAATTATTCTCCGCTCTCACTCATCTCGATATTTATCATTGTTTCCTATATGAAGTTAGAGGATTTTTCTTCGAAGGGTTTAAAAACGTTTTCATCGATAATTAGAGAATATTAATTAGTTGTAACTATTACATGTTAAGTACACAGTCATCCAAAAGTTCAAAATTTGATTAACTTTAAATTTCTTCAAATAGGGCTTTTTCTTAGTAATTTTTTCGCTCTTAATAGTCTTTATAACTTGCCCCCAGCTAGATTGCTAGATTGTGAATAAAACTGTAATGAAGATGGGTAATATTAAGTCTATACACAAGGCTGACTCACATAATTGCCAAAGCAAACTAGTTTCTGTAGTGTGGTAGGAATGGTAAGGAATTGTATTCTTACTTTCCCCTGGATTGGCCTGGGATAGGATGGTAGCCCCTGGGAGATTACTCTTGCCTTTTGTGAGCTCTCTTGACAATATGCTGTTACAATCATTGACAGTTATGAAAGAAGGAGAGCTGTTATGTGAGAGTTTTTAAGTGGCTTCTGCCCAATAAAACACAGTAAAATTACCTGGGGCTAGAATCTGGGGCCCAATTTCATTTACCTACACAAGAGAGCAACTGTTAAAAAAGTGTTGTTACAAGCCAACTCTGTAAGTGTGTTCTTAGTGAAATAATTTGGAAAAAGATCAGGATTATACTGGATATATTTTCATTGCTGAATAAATATTTTGTGGTGCAAGTAAGATTGAGTTTCTGCACTGCAAACAAGGGAGGCCTTAGTGCATTTAAGTCTGTGCTCCTACGACCCCCTCTGCCTTACCACCTATACCAGTCCTAATAATGTACAGCTAGTATATGTGTGCTGTACTTATATGAGGAAATGCAAAATATAGAACCCTGTTCTAAGGAATGATGGCCAGTAATTATGTAGAAGCTGTTACAGAAACTATAAGAAACTATAAGAAAATTCTCAAACGTGATTGGTTATCACCAGTCCGATTTGAGCATGAATAGGACAGTGCATGTGTCATGCTTGTAAATGGACAGAGTAACTGAACAGTTAAAGGGACATTTAACTCATCATGCCTGTATAAGTGGACAGAATACTTTATGTGTGCGTGCTGTTGTTTCACATTTCGTCCAGTGAACTGTTGTTTCTTTTTTTAAAAAACACACAACCAATGTCTAGTTTCTTTCTCAAATTTTGTCGTAGTTTGGATTTATTGGTAACAGGACTGTGTGTTGTCCTGGACTCCCGCTTTGTGGTTGTCTGAGTTCCTTAATTGCTTGTATAATTACAGATGGAATTGGACTCCTTGTAGTCCCATTACCATTATTTATCAAACTATGTTATGTTCACCATTCCTGTCATATGATTTTGAGCTTAATATATAATTTTATCCCACAGACATAAAGCTGTTTGAAAAGGAGTCTAGATCTACACAGCTTCTTTTTAGCTACAAAGGAGGAAAAAAGGTCAGTTACTGGTGCCAGTGAATGTGTATGTTGGCAGTGTACATTTAAGATATTACCAGAACTATAGCTTAGAACAGTAAAATAATTCAGTATTTAGAATTATTTCCTAGCTTGTGGAATATTTGTTTTTATAATTGAACTTTATTGCAAATTATGATTAATCTTGTAGGTTCCAAAACTTAGAGAACCTAGAAATTTATTTGCATTCAGCAAAGACAAAGGACAGCAGGCCTCTCCAAGATGGTAAGGAAAAAAAAAAAATAGGCATGCATAGCATGCAAGAGTTATTTTTTTTGGCTGGATAGGTTGAGATGGGATTCCTAATGTTTTCATAATTTTCAAAGGGACAAAAATGTCATTTTACCACACTTTAGGAGAAAGAAAAAAAACCTAATTTACCTAAACTCACTCATGTATTTTGTGGTCTCTATAATAAAATGCATTGGTGTCATGCTTACTGTTGTCTTCTTCACAGCTGTTGTTTGGTCTTGTCACACAATGCCCTCTATTCCTGGTTGGAGAGAGAGTGTGTTGCATGACAAAACCAAATAGTGGTTTCAATAGAACCTACATTTACAACTGTTCCTCTAACAGAGAGAATATCATAATTATTAGTCTACAGTTAGTCCCCTCAAACATATCACTCCACGTACCTATAATTTTACCATTAAAAGCAAATTGAAACTCTGTTGTATCTGTAAGTGAAGATACACTGAACAAGGGAATAGGATAATATTTCTGAGAGGGCTCCTTGATTGGTTGTTGCCTATCTGGACTTTTCCCCTTGAGTGTGAAACATGTGATAAAATGCAGTTTGTTTACAAGAATCAACACACGATGTGGTTAAGTCCAGTTTCACTTGTAGGAAAAGTCAAAATATGGGAGAATTGCATGAAAAAGCCACTATCAGTAGCATTTAGTTCTATGTGAGTTTTTTCTGTGGTGCTGGATAATGTGGTTAGAATAAGTGATTAAATGCAGGTTGTTTACCAGGAAATGACACGTGGTGGAGCAAAGTCTAATGTGGCAAAATAGAATTTGATTGGTGGAATACAATTCAAGCATGTGAAAAATTGCCTAATGTTCGCGTAGTGCAATGATTGGGTGTGTTCTGATTGGACTTTGGACATTGTTTTCATAGTATGTGATGGAATGTTAGTTGTTTGGCATGTACGTTCTGAGAAAAGGAGTGGAAAAAACATTTTTTAACTAAAAAATTATATATTATTATATAATTACACTTATCAAATGCAGCAATGTGATTGGTGCAAGATACATACCATCATGCAGCAAACTGAGTGGTGTGAGATATATACCCTAATGTGGCAATCTGATTGGTTTGAGCAACACACCATTCTACACACTAACTCTTTTTGTAAAAAAACAACTTAAAATCAAACATGTTTAAGACATAATTTTTTTGTTTCTGGTTATAAATGATTGTTCTATAATTTTTTAAATATTTACTATATCTGCTAGTTAAGCACAACTCAAACTTATGCACATCAATTAATTTAACTTTTGACGTCCCTTGAAACTCATAATGTTCTATAATCATATATTAATGTTTATTGTGGCAGGCCATATCAGATGAAGATTTTGCCGACAATGCCCAAACACATACAGTACATTCCAAGAAATACAGAACCTTTCATTAAGCCAGGTTTGTAATCATATATATAATGTAAACTATTTCGAGTTAAAAAAGGGATTTGTCTTCATTAGTAAGAAATAACAAGATACAATTATTATTATAAACTTTTCTTTTTGTTTAGAAGATTATTGCTGTTTGCTACACAGAGGCCTCCAGCTGTAATTATCATGTTGGGAGCACATACTTAAAAGCTGAATCTTAAAACTTGACATTAAAAACATTCTTGAAGTTAACTTTTCCCAAGGGTTTAGTTGATTAACAGAACTGCCATTAGGCAAACAGAGATTATTGGTTTGTCATCGTGATGGAGTCTTGTAGGTTTTGTGTTATTGTTATTAATTGTTATTAATTAAGAAATTATCTTCAATCTGTAAGTTGCTAGTGAACTTAAAAGTTTTCTTTTGTTTACTTTTCAGAGAAGACAGCTGATGATGAAAGTCTAACAAAGTTATCTTGTGAAGGTGGTAAAGTTGTATATAACAATGAACCTGGACCTGAAAAATATGTAAGTTATTAATATCTCTGAGGGAATTTTAATCCTCTTGTGCTCTTTTACTTTGAAGCTGATAAAATTTTCATTTAGTGTTCACACTTTGACTGTCTCTTTGTGTGGTTTTAATTTCTAGTTTCTCAGGTCACGTGTAGGTGGAACCCAGATTTCTAACAAACCTTTTTACAAGCTCAAGTCTCCTGAGGACTCTACTTTACTATTTGAATCTCGGTTTGAATGTGGAAATCTGTTGAGGGCAGTGAAAGTGTAAGTGAAATAGACTTATAATTATAATGAATTATTTAAATTTATTCAGCTGAATGTATTTGTTTATTATTGATCTACTAGTTGAATTTTTTACTTTTTCATCGTAGTAATGATGCTGAATACCAGCTGTGGCTTAGAAATGATTTGTACACCAACAAACACACACAGTGGTATTACTTCAGAGTTCAGAACACAAGACCAACTGTCCGCTATAAGTTCACCATCATGAACCTCCTTAAAGTAAGGGACGGATCAAAGTATTCTGTATTTTTTCTCATAGTCTGAGCAGTTTCCCATTGGAAGTGATTTATCATTGAATTTCATTGTTAAATTTCACTATAATATAAACTGTGTTTGATATCGCCAATCAGCCACTGACAGGTCACTTACTTTTTGCACTACTGTGTCAGTGTGATGAATGAGTGACAAAGTGTTCATCATTCTCCATCCAAGGTTATTTCTGGAAAATGTTCTTGCCTGTGGTGTTTATATATTAACAAACAATTAAGATAATACAGACTTTGGTATTGATTCAATGAAACTTAACTAACGTGAATTGGCTCAACTAATTATTAATATATATTTTATTTGTCCTAGTCTGGCAGCTTGTATAATGAGGGAATGAGGCCTTTATTTTACTCCGAACTGGATGCAGCAACAAAGAAAATTGGCTGGATTAGAACTGGAGAGAATATAAAGTACTACAAGAATGCTATCAAGTATGGTCACAGTTTTTTTTACTTTACTTGTTACTTGTTAATGACATTGCAGCTTAGTAATCTCAGTTGTAAGTGATACCCAATAGGAGGTCTGTGGAAAGGGTGGGTTCAACCCTGTTAAAAGCCCCAATTCTTTTTTATGTTTCACTTTCTGCAAGTGCCTTAATCAATAATCACCACAGCCAACATGCAAGAATAAATTTGTTGCTTGCACCTTTCTTTTTGACATGAGTATATTTTAGGTAATCGAAATAGACAAAAGTGTTCCTCCTCTGAACCATAACTGAGAAAGAACGATTCCTTAAAAGGCACACTGTCTTTCTTACCTAGAGCTTTCTCTTACAAGACAAAATTTCATGTCAACAGTCAATCAGTTGTTGTTTGTTTTTTTTAGACGTGAAGATACAACGAAAGAAAAGTACCATTACTCATTAACATGGACTTGTGAATTTCCCAATGAGAATGACACGTATTATTTTGCTCACTGTTATCCATACACCTATTCTGACTTGCAGGTAAGTTGAGTGTTTATATTAAAATACCTGCAGATGTCCCAGAAACGTTTATGAAAAGAAATGTTTTTGTTAAATTGGACTGTTTATTTTCAGTGACCTATCCACAGAGTAGATGGTGTGCTTAATTAAACTATATGTTTGTATGGAAAATATGGCTAAACACCATGGCATTGGGAAATAACTAACTGACTTTCTGAACTGATTGAGTAATGATTGTTTAACTGGCTAAGTAGTTTAAGAATGACTGGCTGAGTGGTGAAGCATTGAATGAATGAAGTATTTATTGACAGACTGACTTTGCAATTGAGAGGGGAACTGGTTGACCAATCAACTACTTGGATGATTATCAGATCGGGTGGTGGACCAACTGGAAGACTGACTGTCTGATTGACTGATCGATAGACTGAGTCTTTGATCAAATGATCAACTGACTGTTTAGCTTACTTACTCCCTGACCGACCGACTGACCGACCAACCGACTGACTGAGTGACTCTCAAGAGCAATACATACTCCGGAACTATATTATTTTAATTTTTTTCATCCAGGAATATCTTCAAAACTTGAGGAACGACCCAGTGCGATCACGGATATGCAAACAAAGAGTGTTATGCCGGACTCTTGCCGGAAACTTTGTTTACACACTCACTGTCACAAACCCATCAAGAAGGCCAGCTGATGCTGAGGTATGGAATGGAACTTAAGTATTTGTGAGCCTAAATCTTCTATATCGATATTGCAATCTATACCTTGTTCATACTTTAAAAAGTTGTAACTCTGTCAAAGCACGTAGTACTGAAGAGTTCTGTCAGTTTTTTTTAACCCGGACTTATCAATCTGGTCAGACGTCTGCGTCACCGTGATTTTTTTTTGTGCATCTTGAGAAAAGTCATCTTAAACTAGCTTGGTGGTCATTTCAGATTTGCAATACAAATTGATCTTCTCTGGTATGGTAGTTGGCGCGCCAGACTCTGCGTTAAAAGGTCTGGGTCCTGACCTTGGTCAGAATCGTTGGGCCGTGTTCTTTGGCAAAACACTTTGCTATCACAGTGCCTCTCTTTGTTGTCGAGTTGGGACAAATGATTGTCAGAGCGGCCGCGCTTATTTAGAAACTCCCATAATAAATCTTGTTTTAACCAAATAAATGTAAACAATAAAACTACCCGTCCAGAATCGTAGGCTTGGAAGTAAATGAAAGAGAAGGGAAGTATGACCATTTCAAACTTAAAAAAAAACAGTTTTATGGGAAAGTGAAAGTTTTGAGGTTGTCTTAGTCAAAGTTGTTCCCCCTGCGTTGGTACCTATTGATAGTTTTGCTCTCGCACGCTGCGCTCTTTCGAGGGTGGTGCTGAATTGCGTAAACTCGTCTCTATCATGGAAACTTAACGAACGAACAGTTTAAGGAGGAAGGGGGAGGGGTTATTCACGACAGACTAGAATCCCGACCATTAGAAGGGGTGACAGTCTGTTTATGGTACAGAAACTGAGAAGACCTTCGCCAGCCATGCAAGTCAGTCTTGTTTCAAGACTTATCTTTATTTTATGTTTTCATTTATTTGATTCCAGGCCAAACAAGGAGTGGTAGTGACGGCAAGAGTTCACCCAGGAGAGACTAACTCAAGTTGGATGATGAAAGGACTTTTAGATTATCTAACAAGCAACGCTGCTGACGCAAAGGTTAGTGTTTTTTCCACTTGGAGCACCTTTTGATCGACTCATATCGGCTGAGTAAGGAACCAATGAGATTTCATAGACTTTGATGCCATATGTGCGATTTATTTCACTCTACCGGGGAATCTTCATTTTTGAGATCTTGAACGTCCTAATGTGAAGAGCGTCTGTCGCTGAATTGGGTGTCGCAAATTAAATGCAAAGTCACAACAGCTAATCAGAACTTAGAACATGCAAGCAAGCTGCTAGAAGCGCGGGAAATGCCTCTTGGTTTATGCAAGAGTTGCATGTGATTTGTTGCGAGAATGCCGCGGGTTTTCCGGTCCAATCACAGAGCCTTAAAGCAAAACCAATACAATCCCAAAATTCTTTCGACACCTACTAAACGTTTGGTGAGTCTCGGTGAAAACAGTCATTTCACTCATTTTTCACGGCCCTTATTGCTCCATAGCTCCTCCGTGACATGTTCATTTTCAAGATTGTTCCTATGTTAAATCCTGACGGAGTCGTTGTTGGTAACTATCGGTGTTCACTAGCCGGGAGAGACCTGAACAGGAATTACAAGACAGTGCTGAAAGATTCGTTCCCTCCCATTTGGCATGTCAGGAATATGGTTCGCAAGTAAGGAGCTCCGTACTAGAAATATCTTTTATAAATTCATTATTTGCTATTGAGCTAAGCCGTGATCGGGCGTTTTGTTCTTGGAATGGGGAGTGGAAGGGGGGAGGGGGGGGGGAGGTCGGCGGGAAAAAACGAAAGAAAACGACTGAACATTAACTCTTCCAACAAATAATAACACACAACTGATTGAAGATTATTGAATATCGCAGGTGATAGAGGGTTTCAATGGGGTTTACCGATAGCCTTAAAGCGACCCAAACAATTTAGCCATTAGGCATTAAATTGGTTTATTTTAACCGTTAGTCGTAGAAAAAGTTAACCGTTAGAAAAATTTCTGGGTACCACAATGGAAAGATATTAAACTTTAGTCGTAAATTAGCCAAATTTCACCCGTTAGCCGTAAAAGCCATCACCCCATTTATACCCTCTCGACAGGATCAACACAAAACTCCTCGAACCAAAATTATGACATTTGATTGACTCTGATGATGACTTACGCTCAGATTTTCGAAGAGTCACTTAACGTCACCTTTTAACCCTTAAAACCCTGCGAGTGACCAGAGTCTAATTTCTCCTTCCAGTAATAGTACTGAATCATTGTCAATACCAATGGGAATTTATAGACAAGAGTGTGGAGAAAATGGATTCTGATGTGAGAGTGTGAAGTATTAAGGATATTTCCCACCCACACGATTAAACTGCAGATCGACTGTTAACTGCTGGTTTGAAGCCATATACTTCATAATGTTGAATTTTTCATGGACTTGTAACTCCATACTTTACCTTGCACTTTTTATGAGTTCGTAAGAATCCCAGTCCCCTCTATGGAGTCTTTACGCTCGACAATCACTTTAGTCAGTGACACAATCACTTTAGTCGGTGAACTGGGTCATAACATACCTCTAGTAGCACTTTGTTTTGTTTCTTTTTCGTTGTTGTTGCAGATTATTTGAGGAACGCGACATAACATTATACTGCGATCTGCACGGACACAGTCGCAAGCAGAATGTGTTCATTTATGGCTGTGAAAATCGCTTCGATCCTCTGAAGAGATTGAGAGAAAGAGTGTTTCCTGTGATGGTATCTAAAAATGCCCCTAGCAAGGTGCGGTGCAAGGATTAATTTGTTTTCCAGTAGTGTCCATCGTTTCTAAAACCTGGGAGTAATAAAAGCAATTGATCAAAGGAAAATAAGCCTCTTTAGATGGAGAACGATTTCGACTCATGTGAAGACTTATAAGGTGCGGTAACTTTGAAGGTTTTTCCGAGAGAAGCAGTATAATTTGGCGGGAAGCAATTGTTGCTTTGACTTTCTTCATATTGGCTCCTAAGAAAAATGTTATGAAAAAAACACATCTTCATTTTCTTTGAGTCGAGAATACGTACAAAGTGGGATTAGGAATTAATCCTACAAATGTCCTTTTAAAGTGCAGATCAGTCAGTCAAAATTTTAAGCTCCATAAGTTACACTTGTTGTGCTTTTCCAACAGTTCTCATACAAAGGTTGCAAGTTTAAAGTACAGAAGAGCAAGGTTTGTAAAATATAATATTTCGCTGGTCACGATTGTGCGACATATGCATTCCATCACTTGCCTCGGAATACACACTGAGTGCGCTTGACAACACAGCGGTCAAACGTAAGGAATGCGCAAGGGGATAAATTTTGGCCGGCCGCGAGCCAAATTAGCGCGCAAATTTTCCCTGGAAAACAGGAACAATTGCTGTAACGCAAATATGCGAAACAGAAAAAAAAAACCAGCTAAGCGTTCATTAAATCTGTAACCGAAAACAAAAGTAGAGGAATTGAAAACTCAAGAGACTTGTTATACCCAAAGCTTCTTTAATCACGAGTTTCCTGCTGATTTACAATTTTCTTTTGAGCTTTATCAAAAATGTTATACGGTTTTCAAATACCACAAAAGCCTGAAAGCTTGTCACGTAGCCTCTAAAACGTTCGCACATGCGCAGACGTTTTACCTCTGTGTTGCGCTGGACTCCCTGTTGATTGGTCTGGGTTTAAATCAAAGTGCTCTGTGAGCAAACTCGTGAATTGACACATGATTTTTTAGATTATGTTTAATGTTATCTGGTTTAGGGAATTTTGTGGTTGATTGTCATATCTAGAGTACGAGCAGTAGTTCAGTGTTCGCTAATGTAGCAAAGAAACAAAGTAACGTTGGGATAAGAAGGCATTACAATTGAAATGATCATGCCATTACATTTGACAAGGTGGATGATGTCATGCGTTTTGAACGTCTATCATTTTTGTTTCTGGTTCAAAAGAAAAGGTTGGAAGTAAATGTGGCTGAAAAGTGAAATTTACTGTCTTTCGTTGTAAATATTAGAAAATCAAGGCAATACTGTCTTAATGAAAACATTAACGATTCCCTCTTTATCAAATGAGACAAACGGGAACGAGTTTTGAGTGATATAACTAAGCCCAGCCTACAACCGTCATTTTGGATCTCCGCCTGGGTAGATTTAAGTCACGTGCTAGGCAACGTATAATCAATAACAAGATAGAATTTCATTTCAGGCCTATTTATCAATTTTGTGGTGTGCAACTTTCGCATTTTAGTACGTTGTATGTATGTTGAATCTTCAAATTGTCTTGAAACTTAAAAGAAAATTGTTCTTTAAAAATTCACTGAAAATCGGTAGCTAAAATTGTTTGTTTAGGTGTTATTTGATTTTCGTGTTAACTTGTTATTTCGTCAGTCGCCGGCATCTTTTATTGCTTCACACAGGAAAAACACACGCGAAAATACACGCGACGAAACGTAATGATCAATTTTGTCCTCAATCTCACGCTATAACAGAAAAAGCTTTTGAACATCTGTAAACTCCGAGCGCTTCGCAGTAAGTGATATTTTCAATGAATATTCGGATTGTTTTCAAGTTCAAGGATTGTAAATTACAATTTTATGAAAAACGAAGGTTGTGCTGTTATTTCAGTGTGAATCCTTGCATGCCTGCCAGTCGCTGGCGCCGCTTGTTGAAACTAAAATGAAAAAAAAAAAACTCTTTTAAGATTATCATTGGCTTCTTTTTCACCCCAACACTATTCTTAGCAACAAAGGTCGCCATTTCGTCTGTTTATTGCTCGCCAAAAACTATCAAATGCACTCAAAAGCCTAAAATCTTAAAAAAAGTTTACAGGAATCGACCAATCGAGCGAGCGAGCGAGCGAGCGCATGCCATTCCCCACATCGTATCTATAACTCGCTCTTGCGCATGCGCGCAATTCACGAGTTAAAAACTGACAGAACTCATCTGTTCTACGCTCTTTGACAAGACAATTGACTTTCTGTCTGACTCCAGAAAGACTGAACGTCGACTTGTGAATAGACAGACAACTAGATAGGAAGTTAGGAAGACAGACAACCAGCCAGATATACAGTCTTTCCAACAGACGCTCAGACCGAAGAAGACGGATAATTAGACATTAATTAAGAAACTCAAATTTTAAACTTCTTACAGGAAGGAACAGGTCGGATTGTTATGTGGCATATGGGGATTTTGAACAGTTTTACTATGGAGGTGAGATTAAACTTCTTGCTCAGTCACGAGCGAAATGTCTAGCTCTTTCTGCCTTTTTTTTTTCTGAACTCTTTTTGGGTGCGCGTGGCTTGAGAAAGCACAAGAAATCCCTTGTGTTTTGGGTTTATTTCTTCCCGTCTTGTGATTTTGCATAGCAGCACACTGTTTTTTCGAGTTTTCCCTCCATTTGATGGCTTAATTTTCTTCGTCACCTTAGTTTTTATTTCGAGTGTTCCTTCCATTTAAAGGCTAAGTTTCCTTCGTCACTAAAACGACTCAAAATATTGTTGTGTTACGTATCGCCCCCTGCCGGCAAAGGTTTTATATGTTGAAGGTGTTTTTCATCTCGCTGTGTTTTTTTCCTGCAGGCGACTTTCTGTGGCTCGTTAATTGGTAAACGCGCCGGCTATCATTTCAACACAGCGGACTTTGAGTCGATGGGATATCACTTGTGTGATACTCTACTAGATTACTGTGATCCTGATGATTCAAAGGTAAGAGGTCGTCTTCACTGTACGTCACATTTGTGCATCGTTTCCCAGGAGTTTCAATATGGGGCCTTAGGCAGTTAGGACGAAAACACCGAGGAAGACATCCATTAAAAAGACTAATTGTCGATCAATCCACTTAATATCGCTGATATTGTCTTGTTCACAGTTTGTAACTATCTTACGAGAGCTGGAGTTGGAAATGAAGGCGGATATATTGGAGAGGATGAAGCGAAAAGGCACTGCGGCACCCACCCTAACCGAGTCTGACATAGATCTTGACCTCAATTATACTTCTGATATCGAATCAAGGTAGGTTTGGTCTTAAAACCTGTATTTAGCCGTGTCCTCTGGGACTGTTGGCTCAACCTATCCAATCACATGTCGAACATAGCCAATCAGAGGAAGCTGTCGTCACCTGTCCTTCACCTCACATGAGTTTTCCTGCACAAAACACAACTTCTGATCGGCTCATTTCCTTCTTAAATGCCGTCATAGTCATTGACTTTGTGATAGGTTTGACGGGTCTACGTGTGTTGTATAAACAAAATCAAAGTAATCTAGACAGCTAACTGGGGAAAGGTAAATTTCACTATAGGCCTGAATGGGCTTTCAAGAGGTATAAAGCGCGGGAAAACGCGAGTGATAGTCGTGAATGGTTGAAGTATTGCATTTCATTGTCTCAGAAGGTGGCGCGTGTTTCCTAGACCAATCACACAACGTAATGAAGGGCAACCACTGCATTGTGGGATTATTATTGATTCTCACTTGAGATTTGCCCGTCGCTTATTTCACCTAAAAGAAGGGGCAGTGTCTATTTCAATCTGTGTTTTCTTTCCCTTTTATTTCCAGCACCGGTGGTTCAGACAGCTCTATGTCCGATGGTCTGCCAATGCATCTCATTTATGCTCCTGAAGGACTGAAGATGGTGAGTCTCTCGATTGATGAAAGATCATCTTGTAATTACAGACCTTCACAAATTGATATGATCTTACCCTTGGTACTGTCGTGTTCTGAAATAAAATAGTATACTGACCAAGAACCACGCAAGAAGAAGCTGAAGACGAGAAAGGAACGGAACAAGCGGCGAGCTAAAGCTATGAAAGTCAAGGACGTTTTGCTGGCTGATGTTGCGACGCGGTCTGCGGTGAGTGACATGACATTACGACTGACTTGTTTCCTTTTATGTTTGTATCCTCTGATATCGTAGGTTATAGAATGCTCAGTTGGAGCACATTTTGATAGGTTGCCCCACAACAAAACCAAAGCATTCAAAACAGCCAATCATAGCAAAGGACAATGCCACAAGGAGCCGATGAGAACTGGCTCAAGTAAAAACAGGCAAATTGCCTAAAGCGCGGGAAAACGCGGGTGACCAAGTCGTGATTGCCCTCACTTTTGAATCTGATTGGTTGAGAGGGTGGCGCTGGTGTTTTGGACCAATCATAAAGGGAATTTATGCAACACCAAAGCAATCCCAGATGACTTTCGACGCTCATTTGAAAATTTCTTTATATTGATGCAACTCTCTGTACTTTTAGGGTATTGACGTCATTTTATTTTCTGCCATTTTAGCGAGACCAAGAGCGAGCGACAGAAGTAAAGTTAATGTACCAGAAACATCACCCAAAAGTGAGTTGTTGGGAATAAATTGCTTATTATTTTCGAAAATTTGCAACTCGTGCAGTCTTGTTGGTAGAAATCACACTTCTGTAGATGTGTCAGGTTTTAAACTCTTTTAAGGGTCTAATGGAACGGATGATTGAACTTCATGCCAGCTTCTGTTTCATGAAGTTTTATCTCCATTATTTTGTCTACCCGCCAGGTAATCGTAAATCCCTTTTCAATATGTTTGAAAAGTTTCTATAGCTTAGCAATTTGTCTGAGACTGGAGCTCTATTTGTTAAGAGTGAAAACGTCAAAACACACTTAAAATGTCTTAAGATGTCAAACACACTGAGAAGACCTCAATTCAGACACGCTCATTATCGGTCAGATCGAACCATTTTCCTTCCAATATCGCGCGGAGCACGGGGAAAACTAAAAATTGTAATTAAACACTTTGTTAAACTTTGTCTAGCGGTCTGCTCTTCCCAGATCCGCGCGGATGAAGTTAGACAATCCACAGCCACGGAAGCATGAGCACAAAAGCAACAGCAGACTGTGTACACCGATGGGCTCACTGAGGTTGGATGGTTCTGCATGCAGGGTAAGTACTAAAGTAATGACAGAAAGAGAAAAAACGAGTAAGAGGGATGAGTGAAGGCCGGGAACTAGGGCAGTAACGTTTGTGAAAAATCGTATAATTATTAATAAATAGAGAATGTTACTTGGGTGTGCGTACATATGGAATTTCTCTTTCGAGTGTTCAACTCGACATCTGAACCCGAGAAGAGAAATTCCATATCCAAAGGCAACCTTGTATTATTTTGTTTATTGCATATACGCCGTAGGCATTTACTGACGAGATAATTCGACAAACGACCTTGGATTGAGAATGGTGAACGCTTTGCCTTTCATTAATCAACAGGACAGAGTGACTTGATTGGCAAAATCAAATACCCGTAAAAAAATTATCGTAAATTTTCACGTGTGCTGTGACGGCTTTTCTTAGGGCTAGAAATCCTGGAAATACAACGCAGTTTTTATTATAAAAGTATTTATTAACAGCTGAACTCTTGTTTTTAAAATTCGTGTGCCTTCTTTAAAGATGAAGTGTGGTTTTCCCACAGCAGGATTACCTGGAAGCTGTCACTAATGCTTATATGATGAGTGGCGTGCTAGTAACCGAGTCAAAAGGTGACTAACCTCTCTTATGATGCAGTGTTCAGTTTTGTGCGCTAACCAGGCGTTCCCGTTTCGATCTCTTAGGGAATCATTGTGCTGTGTTCTTGAGCTAACCTCAATTTTGCGTAAATTCCTCTACCTCCTCAATTCCCAGAAACTTTTCCTATAATTGTAAATGTAATTCCTACAGTTTAATTCTTTAATGCTTGTCTCAGTCACTACAATACTACCCCAGAAAAGAAAATTAAGCAAAGGATGGATTGAACTTAAGTACATATCGTGAAAAGCCAAGAACGATATTCTTAAATTTTTCTTATATCGTCCACCTCACATTTCATCTCCATCTACTGTTTGATTAGTTGTTGCCTCTTTGATGTTCGTATGCCAAAGTTTATTAACACTCTAACGAAATTATTATTATGATTATAGGAAAAATCAAAAGTAACGTTTGTGCACTATACTGTATTCCTATTTCATTCTCACTGCCTTTTGTTTATTATTTTTTATCAGAGGTTCCCCATTTTCGTTACACTGACGGTTCTACTTATCTGAAAGAGACCCCAGAAAGGACTGGCAAGTGAGTTATAAATCTGTGGAGTTAATAACACTTGGAAACTTATTCTTTACTTATTCAATAGACTTTGAGGAATTTGTTTAAAATGTAGAAGAGAAGCCAAGGTGACCTAGCAAAATGTCGAGTGTTCTTTTACCCCACAGCTGTTGCAGGTTATTCATCTGAAGCACTCAGTTGTTGATCCTGGAAAAATTGCTATCCAACAGATTGTAAGAAATAGAAAGGTTTCCAAAGTAGTTGCGTTCCCGTTGTGATCCAAAATCATTAGTGCTCACGTTCCCTGATCATAGACATACAGGGATGCGGCACGGAAGACCACAGGCAATTTGCAAACACTTGGGTGAGCGACTGGAGACCAATTTCCAATTTAAAGCGCGAATGACCATGAGGGGGTATTCCTTCCCACCTTGATGCCCATGTTATTTTTTTATCTGTAGTAGAAAGACCCCAATTACGAAACAGGATACGTGATCAATTCCTTCAGGCTTTATGTCATTTGATCCAAATTTTACGCTTATTCTGCTAGTTTGAGTCGCTGGTCTGTCACCAGTCCCGCGCAGCCTCAAGGATTTGAAATAAGCGAGGAGGAGGGACACTTCACGGTGTCTTATTTGGCCAAACAGTCGGAAAAAGGCACTGGTATGTAAAAAAATGACACGAGTTTCGTCGATTTAATGTTAATGATAAATTATGTTAATGGAAATGATATGATTGAAATTCATAGTAGTTTATGTCTTGCAAGGTCAGTAATTTATGATAATTTATGCGATGTTTGACGAGGTCATTAATTTATGATAATTCATGGTAAGATGTTTTACTAGGTCATTACCCATCAGTGCTCCGTTGTTTCGTATCATTTACTGTACAGTCTATCGCTCTTTCTGTAGATTGTGCGTATGTAGCACCAAAAAGTCGAAATGAAAAGAGAATTAGCTCAGCTCTTGAACTGGCGCGAAAAATTACCATGTACAACAGCCGCTACAAGACGGCTGGGAATGAAAGACAAGAGCCTGTGGTCCAGCCAACGCCTCTACTCAGACCCAGAACTCCTGTGCAACCATATCCGTATTTTCCATGGCAACCTAAAGGGGACTGTTTGTCAAGTACTAAGGTACAGATCGCTGAACATGGCAACTCTCTATCATCGGCAGAGATTTAGAACAGCTAATGCCTCCTAGTAGCTTCTTAACTTAACTTTTTTATTCCCGAACAACAACCTTAAATTCCAGTTTAAAAAGCCCTCTGTTCAAAGATAACAGTGCAGGGAAATTTGTAGAAGTATATTCCTATGGTTAGGGAATATTAATGCGAGGCTGTGTAGTATCAGGACGGTTTAACCTGAATTTTTTGTCAAAAGTTGGAAATTTGGTTATTCAGGGAATGAACCTTGTTGTTCACAAGTGCCAATTCTTTTAAGGCAAACAGCACATTTATCTCGTACGTACCTCTTTGCCTCCTTCACGTCTAGCCAACCCGCTTTCGGTCGAAGATATGCATAGCAAACTTAAATGAAGCGTTTACAGTAATGCGTGATTGTATTGGTTTCTGAAAAAGAGCTAAGATTTTTATCGAAGGAAATGGAAGACTCGTTAATTTGTCTGCTGTTGTATTATTTTTAAGGCGCGTTTGTACGAACCGAAACTCGTGAAAGAACAAGAAGTGAGAAAGTCCTGGTCTCAGATTTCACTGGAAGAAAGAAAAACGAAAAAACTCAGCCAAAAGAACTCCGCGAAAAAGAAAGCCCTGTCTGTTGCAGCTACTGAAGCAACAAGTTGGCAACAAACAAAGGAAGAAACGCCTCGCGTACTTAAGAAACGTGAAGGTTGCTTTTTTTTTATTTTTTTTCTGTTCACTTTATTAATGGATGCTATATCCTCATTATAAAACGAAACCCCCTCTGTTGAGTACCGTTATTTTAATAGATGGAAAAAAAATCATAACTGTTTGTTTGCTTTTATTCAGTTCAACAGCTCGAGCCCCCAACTATTACCTCCACTTCAAAAGGTTACCAGTCTCCTCGACAGCCCGCGACCACTCAGTTGACTGCGCCGGAGACGCATGCGCAACCTACGCAATTAGAGGGATCCAAGGTTATGAAGAAATACACGGGCAATGGACAAATGAACAGAAATCCTACCGGTTTGGTAAGGCGTGCCTCTTTGTTTGTTAAGGATTGTTACCTTTCCTAAGAGCTTAGCCTACACTCCGTATCGACTATGTTTCTCTTTTTATCAGACCCCAAGCGCGATCGACAGATTTAACACACTACCGGTGAAGCCCAGTTCCAATTTTGTAGACGTATCTCGCTTTACGAGCAGCAATTCTTCTTTAATGACCGGCCGCCAGTCGCCTGTGTATGTCGCTGTACCTGTTGACAGACCTCCTGTGAAGCTTAGATCGAAAGCGCGCATCACTCCGCAGGACACAATCGATATATCCACCATAAATGATCTGAGAAGCAAGCTTTTAAATGTCGACGATTCAGGGTATGATATAGAGAATAATAAATGGGCGTGCATAGATATAGCATTTCTCTTCAAGCGTTCAACTTGATGTCTTACGAGTGAACGTAGTCTATGATATGACCGACGATACCGGTTAACCAACATGTAGATGGAATCTCAGCTTTCAATATTAATTGCTATTGTAAATTAGTAAATATTTACAACACACTAACGCAATTCAATCTTGTTGTGTACCAGAACTCTAGTGACTTACGCTCTACAGAATCAGGAGGATGAGAAGGTAATGACTCAAGTACAAGATTACGTCCATGAGACTAAACCCTTTCACACCCTGATCTCATTAATCTCCGTTCAGTCTGTCGCACAATTCTTATGATGTTAGTTCTGAGAATTTGTTGACATTTTTCTTTATTCTCATCACTTGTCTGTCTGATATTGTAATGATATTTATTTTAAGGAGAAATTCTGTCTTGATCACTCATGGGAGTTAAAGTGTTACAATTATTTTGATAAGTGGTCTTTAATTTTCCCGCAATGTGAGAATGTGCGCATGCAACCTGGTGCTTATCTTTGATCAGTTGCCACCAGATGAGGCGACTAAGAGATACCCTGCTTCCCATAGATGGACGTCAGGATGAAAAGAAAGTACAAATTGAGTAATTGTCTCAGTTTGTAATGATAACCAACACTTATGACTTATTTTGCCTCCGCAGCCTGTAGCAAGCAGCAGTGACAGCGAGACAGGTGGCGCTCCTTTCGCTACTGAGCATGCTCCATCTGACAGCTCGAAGAGCATAAGAAACGAGTCGAACAGTGTCACCATGGCAACTGGTATAATCCCATGGGAAGACAGCTGTCTCCAAAATGTTGGCTTTGTGACTGGAAAACATGGCAGGAAGTCACAGTCTCCAGTTATATCTCCTGGTAAGATAGGAAAGAAGTCCCTGAAGGAGAACTGTTCATTTTGTCACGAATGGCGTGGAATAATTCCGGTCCGTGGTCCATATTGTTAGAAGTTGGACCGGTTATGAGCGCATGATTAGCCAATCAGATTCGAATAATTAAGATTCCTGCCCGCTGAGATGCGTCAGAAAGAAAGAATGAAAATGAATAAAAGCAAAGTAACATGGAAACATAATGAACTGAGAGAACCTTTGAAGGAAAAAGTCCTCTTTCAAGGGCAGCAGCAGTACCCCTGACCGCTGTGTGCCACGAAGAGTTTAATGTAGATTTGTTTAAACTTGCAAAGGCATTAACAATATGTTCCGTCCCTTAAGCTTACCTCCAAGTTAATAGCTTTTCGTGTCTGTCTTACTCACTAAACAAACAAATTAATCTTCAATTTAGGCATAGTCCAAATAGGAAAGGGACTGAGAGACGAGGCGCCTATGAATGGTGAATCAAAGAGGACCGGCTCATTTAATAAAGCATCTCGAAGTCCTACCAGAAATCAGGAATCAGGTACTGTACTTCTTTAATATATGGAAAAGGTGTTTTAATAAGCATCCGCTACAGTGAGTCTGCTTAAGCACAGTACTTGAGCACCCGAAGTACAGATTGTTAGACGATAGGTTCGACAATTGTCGGAATCAGTCGGTAGGTCTCAAAAGTTATGTCCAAGTATTATTGCCTCGCCGACTGAAGTAAACATCGTTACTCTCCAACAATAGTCTTCGGCTTGAAATGTAAAGCTATTTTTGTTTTCTGCGTTGTAAACGACCCTATTATGAAGAGGTTTTTACAATTCGTTCCCAATTCAGAGAGAAAAAATTTCAGCACTTACAATTTTATCGGTAAAAGTGGGTGAAAATTACTCAAACTGTTTGCTTAATCCTTCGAAAGCGATCATCTCTGAAGCTTGTTCAAACAAAGTGACCTGTTGTGTCCTTTTTCAGGTGCGGCTCCGTCAACAATTTCCCTGACGTTCCAGTTTGGTTCCGATGGTTCACCTCGAGAGCAAGGCTTGTCGCCTCCTCAGAGACCACCAGTCTTCCCCCCACAGCTCAAGAATTTTTTTAGACCTCACGGACCACCCCACAGATAACAGCAGTGGCGGAGTCACATGCACTGAAATCATATACAATGGTTGGCTAAACACAGGCTCCCCTCCGAGAATACACTAAGCCCGCGATCTTCAACGGCATTGCTTATTGTGGCTTATACTTTTGCAGTGCCTAAAATCACTGTGGACAGGATGTTGGTGCATGCTAGACCTACTCCGTAACTGAAATCTCAGACAAGTACCCCGAACTCCATGAGCACTTACCGCCTCCAATCAAGTAGTATTCCTTTCGCGACAGTTGAAAATGTGTGTCAAGACTTCCTATTTACACCCAAAAAAAGTTAGGCACTGAATTAGAACACTTTTCGATGGAGTGTTGTTGAAGGAAAATCGAAGTAAGCACATCAATCAATCAGACAAAAAAAAAAATTACCAATGAAAACTCTGACAAGTATAAACTGCCTCAAGCAGCTATTTATTTGAATCTAATTGGTTCAAGGAATTAAAGACAGAGATTGATCGATTAGTGAAAGTTTTGTTTGACATTTTTTATGACATGTTTCTCCCTTTTCTTTTTCCTTTTCTCCTCTGTGCTCACACCACGTTTCTCCATATTCGATTCCAGTTTGTTCGGTCCAATTTCAGAGGTACTCTATGATTGTGGAGGAGTTTCTATTAGCGCGCTTTTACTCTCTCTGGAGCTGTTCCATTTGGTTTCAAAAGGTTTCGTGTTCTTTTGAACTGTTCTGTCTGATTTTTAACAGTTTGATCCGATTTCGGACTGTACTGTGTGGGTAACGTGGTACGGTTCCGACCAATTATAAATGGTTGTACGTGAATATATAATTGCACTATGTAGTCACTTTTCTTGCCTTCTTTTTCTTTTTTGTTTGTTTGTTGTCCGTATCGCCTTCATTAGTACCACGCTCATCTGTAAAATTCTGTCCGTTTCTTGTTTCCGTATATTTTCGCTTTATTTTTCCACTTTTACGGTCTTTTTCTTTTTTCTTCGACTTCTTGTTTTTCTTTTCCCTAACCTTCTGTTCCTTGCAATTTTCCTTAGAATTAACATTGGCATCGCAACTCTCCTCTGTTGTACTATTACAGCTAAAAAGGCAAACGCAATAGTGGGACAAGTTAGTAGATGTTCCCACAACGAGTAAAAATTTCGAATGAATATTTCAAAATACAAAACGTCCAGTCAACAAGGGTAAATACAACAAAAAGCTGATAATAGCACCAAGAAAACCTCGTGTACATAGCTCCAACCGAGGGAGTGCGAATGACCAAGTGATGACTGGCTTTAGATCGGTTGAGAGGGTTTATTTAATTGTTAGGAAAATATCTAGCACACTGTATGGTTTTTAGTCTGTTTAAAGTTTTGTAACTATCTTCCAAAGTCTCGTACACTGTTTGTTCTCTGGATTGTTTGTTTGTTTGTTTGTTACGCAAGAGTCTCGCGTCCTAATTGTTGTCTTGTTTGTTTGTTTGTAACGCAAGTCTCGTGCACTGTTTGTTCTCTCGTTTGTTTGTTACGCGAGTCTCGTGCACTGTTTGTTCTCTCGTTTGTTTGTTACGTGAGTCTCGCGCACTGTTTGTTCACTGCTTTCTTTCTTCGTTACGCGAGTCTCGCGCACTGTTTGTTCTCTTGTTTGTTTCTTACGCGAGTCTCGCGTACTATTTGTTCTCTTCTTTGTTTGTTGCGCGAGAGTCGCGCGCACTGTTTGTTCTCTTGTTTGTTTGATACGCGAGTCTCGCCTACTGTTTGTTCTCTGCTTTCTTTCTTTGTTACACGAGAGTCTTGCGCACCGTTTGTTCTCTTGTTTGTTTATTTGCTACTCGAGTCTCGCGTGCTATTTGTTCTCTTGTTTGATACACGATTCTCGCGTACTGTTTGTTCTCTGCTTTCTTTCTTGGTTACACAAGAGTCTCGCGCACTGTTTGTTCTCTTGTTTGTTTATTTGTTACTGGAGTCTCGCGTACTATTTGTTCTCTTGTTTGTTTGATACACGAGTCTCGCGTACTGTTCTCTGCTTTCTTTGTTACACGAGAGTTTCGCGCACTGTTCGTTGTCTTGTTTGTTTATTTGTTACTCAAGTCTCGCGTACTATTTGTTCTCTTGTTTGTTTGTTGCGCGAGTCTCACGTACTATTTGTTCTCTTGTTTGTTGGTTGTTACGCGAGAGTCTCGCGAACTGTTTGTTCTCTTGTTTGTTTATTTGTTGCGCAAGAGTCGCGCATTGTTTGTTCTCTTATTTGTTGTTACGCGCGGGTCGCGCGTAATGTTAGTTCTCTTGTTTTCGTTTGTTACGCGCGAGTTGGGTGTAATGTTTGTTATCTTGTTTGTTGTTTGTTGCGCACGAGTCGCGCACAATGTTTATTCTCTTGTTTGTTCGTTTGTTACACGCAAGTGGCGCGCAATGTTTGTTCTTTGATTTGTTTGAAACGCAAGAGTCTCTTGCACTGTTCTCTTGTCCGCTTGTTTGTTACGCGAGTCTTGCGCCGTTTATTCTCTGATATGTTTTTTGTTTGTTACGCAAGAATTTTGCGCACTGTTTGTTCTCTGGATTGTTTGTTACTCAAGAGCCTCGTGCACTGTTTGTTCCCTGGATTGTTTGTTTGTTACCCAAGAGTCTCGTGCACTGTCTGTTCTATGGATTGTTTGTTTGTTACCCAAGAGTCTTGTGCACTGTTCGTTCTCTAGATTGTTTGTTACTCAAGAGTCTTCAGCACTGTTTGTTCTCTGGATTGTTTGTTACCCAAGAGTCTCGTGCACTGTCTCTTCTCTGGATTGTTTGTTACTCAAGAGTCTTGAGCACTGTTTTTTCTCTGGATTGTTTGTTTGTTATTCAAGAGTCTTGCGCTCTTTTCGTTCTCTGGATTGTTTGTTTGTTTCGCAAGAGTCTCGTGCACTGTTCGTTCTCTGGATTGTTTGTTTGTTTCGCAAGAGTCTCGCACACTGTTCGTTCTCCGGATTGTTTGTTTGTTACCCAAGAGTCTCGCGCACTGTTCGTTCTCCGGATTGTTTGTTTGTTTCGCAAGAGTCTCGTGCACTGTTCGTTCTCTGGATTGTTTGTTTGTTATTCAAGAGTCTCGCGCACTGTTTGTCTCTAGATTCTTTGTTTGTTTCGCAAGAGTCTCGTGCACTGTTCGTTCTCTGGATTGTTTCGCAAGAGTCTCGCGCACTGTTCGTTCTCTGCATTGTTTGTTTGTTATTCAAGAGTCTCGCGCACTGTTTGTTCTCTGAATTTTTTGTTTGTTTCTCAAGAGTCTCGTGCACTGTTCGTTCTCTGGATTGCTTGTTTGTTTCGCAAGAGTCTCGCGCACTGTTCATTCTCTGGATTGTTTGTTCGTTACCCAAGAGTCTCGCGCATTGTTCTTTCTCCGGATTGTTTGTTTGTTACTCAAGAGTCTCGTGCACTGTTTGTTCTCTGGATTGTTTGTTTGTTTGTTACCCAAGAGTCTCGCGCACTGTCTGTTCTCTGGATTGTTTGTTACCCAAGAGTCTCGTGCACTGTCTGTTCTCTGGATTGTTTGTTTGTTACCCAAGAGTCTCGCGCACTGTCTATTCTCCGGATTGTTTGTTACCCAAGAGTCTCGTGCACTGTCTATTCTCTGGATTGTTTGTTTGTTACCTAAGAGTCTCGTGCACTGTCTATTCTCTGGATTGTTTGTTTGTTACCCAAGAGTCTCGTCCACTGTTCGTTCTCTGGATTGTTTGTTTGTTTCGCAAGAGTCTCGCGCACGGTCTGTTCTCTGGATTGTTTGTTTGCAATGCAAGAGTCTCGTGCACTGTTAGTTCTCTGGATTGTTTATTTGTTACCCAAGAGTCTGGCGCACTGTTTTTTCTCAGGATTGTTTGTTTGTTACCCAAGAGTCTCGCGCACTGTCTATTCTCTGGATTGTTTGTTTGTTACCTAAGAGTCTCGTGCACTGTTCGTTCTCTGGATTGTTTGTTTGTTTCGCAAGAGTCTCGCGCACGGTCTGTTCTCTGGATTGTTTGTTTGCAATGCAAGAGTCTCGTGCACTGTTCGTTCTCTGAATTGTTTGTTTGTTACCCAAGAGTCTCGTGCACTGTCTGTTCTCTGGATTGTTATCCAAGAGTCTCGTGCACTGTCTGTTCTCTGGATTGTTTTTTTGTTTCGCAAGGTTCTTGAGCACTGTTTGTTCTCTGGATTGTTCGTTTGTGACGCGAGAGTCTCGCGCACGGTCTGTTCTCTGGATTGTTTGTTTGCAATGCAAGAGTCTCGTGCACTGATCGTTCTCTGGATTGTTTGTTTGTTACCAAGAGTCTCGTGCACTGTCTGTTCTCTGGATTGTTATCCAAGAGTCTCGTGCACTGTCTGTTCTCTGGATTGTTTGTTTGGTTTCGCAAGGTTCTTGGGCACTGTTTGTTCTCTGGATTGTTTGTTTGTTACGCGAGAGTCTCGCGCACTGTCGGTTCTCTGGATTGTTTGTTTGCAATGCAAGAGTCTCGTGCACTATTTTTTCTCTGGATTGTTTGTTTGTTACGCAAGAGTTTCGTGCACTGTTTTTTCTCCTGGATTCTTTATCATTTTCACTCACAAATCTCTTTTCTAATGGGCTAGAGTTTTGCACTGTTATGTTTTAAATTTGCTTGTCGGTTACGCAAGAATCTCGCGCACAGTTTCTTTCTTGGATTTGTTTCTTCGTTACACAAGAATATCGCTCACTGTTTCTTCTGTAGTTTTGCTTGTCTGTTACCCAAGAATTTTGCGCACTGTTTCTTCCCGGATTTGTTGGTTTGTTACGCGAGAACCTTGTGCATTCTTTTTCCTGAAGTTTGCTTGTCTGTTACGCAAGAATCTTGCGCACAGTTTCTTCCCTTGGTTTGTTGGTCTGTTATGCAAGAATCGCGCGCCCTGTTTTGTTCTGATTTGTTGGTTTGTTAGGCAAGAATGTCGTGCTTTGTTTCTTCTATAGATTGCTTGCTTGTTACGCGAGAATCTTGCGCACAGTTTCTCTGGTAGCTTGCTTTTCAGTTACACAAGAACCTCGCCTACAGTTTCTTCCCTGGTTTTGTTTCTCTTTTGTGCAAGAACATTGTGCATTGTTTCTTCTGTAGTTTGCTTGTCTGTTACGCAAGAACCTCGCGCATTGTTTGTTCTGGTTTGTTCTGCAAGAATCTCGTGCAGTGTTTTTTTTCTGTAGTTTGGTTGTCTGTTACGCAATAATCTCGTGCACTATTTGTTCTGGTTTGTTAGTTTGTTACGCAAGAATCTCGTACACTGTTTCTTCTGTAGTTTGCTTTTCTGTTACGTAAGAATCTCGTCCGCTGTTTCTTCGAAGTTTACTCGTCTGTTACGCAAAAATCTCGCGGATTGTTTGTTCTGGTTTGTTACGCCAGGATCTCGTGCCTTGTTTCTTCTGTAGTTTGCTTTTCTGTTACGTAAGAATCTCGTCCGCTGTTTCTTCGAAGTTTACTCGTCTGTTACGCAAAAATCTCGCGGATTGTTTGTTCTGGTTTGTTACGCCAGGATCTCGTGCATTGTTTCTTCTGTAGTTTGCATGTCTGTTACGTAAGAATCTCGGGCACGGATTGTTTCTGGTTTGTTGGTTTGTTACGCAAGAGTCTCATGCACTTTTCCTTCTTCAGTTTGCTTGTCTGTTACGCAAGAATCTCGCGCTTTGTTTCTTCTGCAGTTTGCTTGTCTGTTACGCAAGAATCTCGCGCGCTATTTCTTTTGTAGTTTGTTTGTCAGTTACGCAAGAATCTCGTGCACTGTTTCTTCTGTAGTTTGCTTATCTGTCACGCCAAAATCTCGCGCACCGTTTCTTCGTTGATTTGTTGGTCTGCTACGCAAGAATCTCGTGTATTGTTTCTTGTGTAAATTGCTTGTCTATCGCGCGAGAATCTCGCGCACAATTTATTCCCTGGGTTTGTTGGTCTGTTGTGCAAGAATCTCGCGCACTGCCTTTCTCTTAGTTTGCTTTTCTGTTACGCAAGAATCTCGCGCACTGTCTCTTCTGTAGTTTGCTGGTCTGTTACGCAAGAATCTTGGGCACGGATTGTTTTTGGTTTGTTGGTTTGTTACGCAAGAGTCTCATGCACTTTTCCTTCTTCAGTTTTCTTGTCTGTTACGCAAGAATCTCGCGCTTTGTTTCTTCTGCAGTTTGCTTGTCTGTTACACAAGAATCTCGCGCGCTATTTCTTTTGTAGTTTGTTTGTCAGTTACGCAAGAATCTCGTGCACTGTTTCTTCTGTAGTTTGTTTATCTGTCACGCCAAAATCTCGCGCACCGTTTCTTCGTTGATTTGTTGGTCTGCTACGCAAGAATCTCGTGTATTGTTTCTTGTGTAAATTGCTTGTCTATCGCGCGAGAATCTCACGCACAATTCATTCCCTGGGTTTGTTGGTCTGTTGTGCAAGAATCTCGCGCACTGCCTTTCTCTTAGTTTGCTTTTCTATTACGCAAGAATCTCGCGCACTGTTTCTTCTGTAGTTTGCTGGTCTGTTACGCAAGAATCTTGGGCACGGATTGTTTTTGGTTTGTTGGTTTGTTACGCAAGAGTCTCATGCACTTTTCCTTCTTCAGTCTTCTTGTCTGTTACGCAAGAATCTCGCGCTTTGTTTCTTCTGCAGTTTGCTTGTCTGTTACACAAGAATCTCGCGCGCTATTTCTTTTGTAGTTTGTTTATCAGTTACGCAAGAATCTCGTGCACTGTTTCTTCTGTAGTTTGCATGTCTGTTACGCAAGAATCTCGGGCACGGATTGTTTCTGGTTTGTTGGTTTGTTACGCAAGAGTCTCGTGCACTTTTCCTTCTTCAGTTTGCTTGTCTGTTACGCAAGAATCTCGCGCTCTGTTTCTTCTGCAGTCTGCTTGTCTGTTACGCAAGAATCTCGCGCGCTATTTCTTTTGTAGTTTGTTTGTCAGTTACGCGAGAATCTCGTCCACTGTTTCTTCTGTAGTTTGCTTATCTGTTACGCCAAAATCTCGCGCACCGTTTCTTCTTTGATTTGTTGGTCTGTTACGTAAGAATCTCGTGTATTATTTCTTGTGTAAATTGCTTGTCTGTCACGCGAGAGTCTCGCGCACAACCTCTTTCGTAGTTTGCTTTACTGTTACGCGAGAATCTCGCGCACTGTCTCTGTAGTTTTCTTGTCTGTTATGCAAGAATCTTGCGCATTATTTCTTTTATAGTTTGTTAGTTTGTTACGCTAGAATCTCGTACACTGTTCCTTCTGTAGTTTGCTTTTCTGTTACGCCAAAATCTCGCGCACTGTTTCTTCTTTGATTTGTTAGTCTGTTACGCAAGAATCTCGTGTATTGTTTCTTGTGTAAATTGCTTGTCTATCACGCGAGAATCTCGCGCACAATTTATTCCCTAGGTTTGTTGGTCTGTTGTGCAAGAATCTCGCGCACTGCCTCTCTCTTAGTTTGCTTTTCTGTTACGCGAGAATCTCGCGCACTGTCTCTTCTGTAGTTTTTTTTTGTCTATTATGCAAGAATCTCGCGTATTATTTCTTTTGTAGATTGTTTGTCAGTTACGCAAGAATCTCGCGCACTGTTTCTTCTGTAGTTTGCTTATCTGTTGCGCCAAAATCTCGCGCACCGTTTCTTCTTTGATTTGTTGGTCTGTTAGGCAAGAGTCTCGTGTATTGTTTCTTGTGTAAATTGCTTGTCTGTCATGCGAGAATCTCGCGCACAATTTGTTCCCTGGGTTTGTTAGTCTGTTGTGCAAGAATCTCGCGCACTGCCTCTTTCTTAGTTTGCTTTTCTGTTACGCGAGAATCTCGCGCACTGTTTCTTCTGTAGTTTTCTTGTCTGTTACGCAAGAATCTCGCGCAATGTTTCTTCTGTGGTTCGCTTGTCTGTTATGCAAGAATCTCACGCACTGTTTCTGCCGTAGTTTTCTTGTCTGTTACGCAAGAATCTCGCACCCTCACGGTTTGTTCTGGGCCCAGTTGTATAAAGGGCGGATAACGCTATCCAGCGGATAAGTGTTAACAAAACTTACTGCACTATCCACCGGATAGAGATTTATTCGGTGGAGGGCGTTATCCACCCTTCGAACAACTGGAACTGGTTTGTTGGTTTGTTTCGCAAGAATCTTGTGCACTATTTCTTCTCGAGTTTGTTTGTCGCCTAAATGCTCTTCATCTATAGACGTTTCTTGAGATCTAGCAGTTTTTCAATTTTTGTTTTCTTTTCAAGTTCTCTTCATGAAGCAATGCTCCCTTGGCATATTAATCCGAATAAGCAACTTGCTTGACCGTAAGATCTACCACTAGTATTAAATTCAGTAGGCTAAACGCTATCGTTGGCCCTCTATGAAGTCAACAGCACACACACGGGTCCGGAATAGACCCTACCCTTTATCCAATTTACAGTCTCATGTTTCCCTGGGACAACTTAGGCAAAGAATGACTTAGAGACATTTGAAAATTCAATTGCGTCTCAAAGGTAATCCTGAAGAAACTGGCACACTGCTTCTTCTCTGGTTACGTATGTTGCGCTGTTTCTCTGAATTCAGCTTCTTTTAGTGCTGTTAGATCTGAACCAAACATTTGGCAAGCTTTCTCCTAAGCACCGAAAGGTTGTTAGAACCCAATGCTAAGCGCGGGAAAACGCCAGAGACCAGGTTGCTATCGGTTTTAGTTTTGAATCTGAGAGTTATGAGCAAGTATCCTCGGCCACGTTAGGAAAAAGCAATACAGTCCAGGATTATTTCACAAGTCAATTGAAGTAAACACTCCTACACGAGATCTTAAGCACAGATGTTTTTCAGAAATAAAAGACGACAGTATGACGAACCCAACTCCTTTCGCTGCATTTTTAGCAACACCGATCAACTAGAAAGCTCTTGTTTTAACAATTCAAATTTGACGTTGCAAACGAAAAATCTTCTCACAGCCGTTTTCGCAACTTAGGCATCCGTAACTAAGTGGTAAATTATTTTGCTTAGGTAAAACATGTCAAATTTACTATCTTACCACAATTTACTCACGTTAGTTTAAAATTTACGCGTAAGCTAACGCAACTCTTAATCACCTGTTTGTTGTCATAGCTACTTTGTCCTGTTCCAGAACTCGCTGGAGTTTGCCATTCAACCGGAACCCATGTCGAGCAGCTCTGAGGACATGACAAATGTAAGATGAGTTTTAGCCTTCATATACCGCGCACTCGCGGCTTAGTTCACCCCAATAATCATCATCAAATCGCTCAACACATTTTCCGTCCCTTCTTTGACTTAGGAGGGACTCTATAGGTCAAGACTTAGACAGCAAACGAAAAGTAGTCCCTTAATGGATCCCGAGCTTGGCCCATTATTCCATAGATGCCCCGGTAACACCCTTGAAAATCAACCTGCAACCAAAAAAGCCTTCAAGGTAGAGTTATCGAATAGGAATCCGAAGTTCGAATGAGGCCTTACGGTACCCAAAAGAAAACCTGAAAGAATTTCAGGCTTTGACAGGATTGAAATTGATTCCTCTAGATTACTGTGCACTAGTCTCTACGTCTACACATCTATGTATCTTTTACAACAATATGCTCCTTAAGAAAGATGTTTTTCGTCTTGTCACGGGCGTGCGACAAATAAAAAATTCTGAGTCCCCATGAGGAATCAAACCTCAGATCTTCGGATTTTGCGCTTCGATGCTCTACCACTTGGTAACAAATTATAGTATTTCATTAATTAGAGCCTAAAGCCAGTGACATACTTAGCGATGTTTCTCACCGATCGAGGCGGATAACATCACCAGCAAAAGTTACCCGTATCCGAAATGCCAGTTATCGGCAATTTTCTACCCCGATCGCGGCGATCGGCGTAAATCTCAATCGCTGCACCGGGCACACCCGGCGATTTTAGCTAATTGGTATAAAAGTCGCCGAGTGTATCACCGGCTCAAGTTGTAACGCCCTTTCAATAAGCATATCATTGTAAATTACAATTTTAATAAGTCCAAGCTTCAGTAAGAAAGTCTCGCTTACTTGTGAGCTGTTCTTCCGCCACAGGCTTGAAAAACTTTATCCTCTGTGCTTCTAAAAGCATAAAAAGAAATTACAATAATTAATCATTAGGATTGAAAAAAAAATGGGGATTGGCAGGATTGTCAAAAGCAACTGACAGCCGGTCACTATGCTGCTGGTTCATCATGTTTTTGGTCAGCTACTCTGCAAGGATATTCCAAGATCTTTTTGGTGAATTTCACGCATATTTGTGAGTATTCAGGCATTTGCAATCATGGTAAGATCTCAGCATAGTCTTCACAAGGTTTTAAGTCTTATTTCACCTGAAAATTTCACATGCAAGCGAAATTTGCCATGCAAGAGGCAAAGGAAAAGCATTTGAAAAGTATATGAAAAATTTTATCCCTTAATGCAGTGTTTTCACATGTTTTACAGCAAGTTCTTGAAGCCTACATACACGCGCTTCAGTGCCTCAGTGGTGTTTTGTGACTCAAAATGAACAACCCACAGTTTTCAATTCACGTATGCTATGAGGCACGTGAGTAAGGTGGCAAAGTCAGTCATTCACTTAAACAAGAAAAGCAACCCATTCAGAACATTTGAGTGACCCTAAATTTCCGCCCATGAAGGCAGAGACCCCCTCACAGTTGTGTGGTTGAACAGAAAACAGCTATTATCAATATGTGTCATTTAATGTCTAAAACTACACATGCATATGAAGTAAGATGACTTTGAAAAAGAGAAATACCTGCTGGGCTGGAACATCAAGGAAGAGTGACAATAAATAGAATAGAACAAGGAATATAGTTAACATACAAATTTGAGAAATCGCGTTCTTCATCTGTGTCTTCCTCAGAATCAGAGAGTGCTCTTTTTGGAGTTTGACTGGAAGCCTGCAAAGACAGAAAGCAAAATTAATAATTGAGAGCCAACTGAAACAAAACGATATTTCTGATCATGTGCATGAGTAGGAAAAGACACTGGGAAGTAAATGTATTTGCAATAGCTTTTTGTGACAATCTGATATTTGACACATGGAAAATAAGTTATTTGAGAGTTACATACATATATACTTTATTAGTAATTCCCAGGGGGGGCTTGTCAATACTAAACAGCAAGGAACATTATAATAAAAAAATGAATAAAATTATAAAAAGCGGTCAATTAAAATAATTCTCTAACATGTGCGTTTTCAACTTTTTTTTTAAATGATGTTAAAGATAACTATTTAAAGTCTTTGTCTAAATTGTTCCAAATGTTGACTGCTCTATGGAGGAAACGCCACTGGCCTGACTTTGTCTTGCTCAGAAAAATATCAAGGGATTCTCTGTTTATAGTGTTATGACAAGATGAAATAAGATGCTTCTGTTTTGTTTTGACAAGTGAATATATGCTTTTGTTTTGTTTTGACAAGTGAATATTTTGAGAAGTTATCTACAGTAACTTCTGAAGAATGGAGCATTATTCTCTCTTTCCTCAAGTAGTTGGTAAAACTTTCAATCCCAAGATCTCTATTAAAATTCTCCTAAATATCTGCCATACATTTCTGAGAATTAAGTACAAAGCCAACAACATCCTGTAGTTTATATTTTTCAGTTTCACCACCTTTCCAGGGGTTTCAATGAAAGCTGGTTATCAGTGGTATACTACCACCTGTGAGACTCACTGTAGATCTGTTCAGTCTGTAAGCAGTCAGTCTGGACACAGCTACCTGTCACGCCTTTAGCAGCCACTTATGGAAAAATTAATTGAAACCCTTGCTTTTCTGGTAGGCAATGTCATGACGAGGTTGGCAGAAATTACACATGCTCATTGGTTTCTCCCAGGAGTGAAAGGTTTTAACTAAGCCTAAGCAGAGAATAAGGAATAATATTCAAAAACAAATATTAAATACCTTGACAAATCTGCCATATAACAGTGGCTTGTTTGAATTCTTGCTTGGTCTTTTACTACTAATTACACATGATTCTTTACCAGACTTCACTACTTCTACTCCATCCTGTGCATGTGATGAGAAGAAAAAAAAAACAAAATGACACACTGTTGCATTTCCTATATGACTTGTGTTTTTTGTTCTTTGTGGTTCATACATAAATGGACCTTGAGTTGTTGTTCTTGCAATATTATGTTGAAAATCCTTGAAGATCTTTTCAACTTCTACACTGCTAGCTTTTGACAGACAGTGATGACAGGGGAACCGCAACACCTCACCACATTTCACAAAAATGTAGCTCATACATATAGGACAATAATGCAAAAAAAGTAGCCAAATACTGCAATACTTCAATATCAAGTCAAAATTTTTTTATGTTTAGAGCAAATAACTTGGAAATAACAATTAAGAATTTGTTAATGACCATAAATTCAGGTAATTTTCAATTTAGACAAAATATACAAAATGCAGTCAAACCTGTATTAAGTGGTCACCCATAAGGAATGGCTGGGTGACTGCTTAATACACCTTCTTCAGACAAGGGGCATTGAAAAACAATGTCATTTTATGCTATAATTATGTGTAACCACTTAATGTCCAAACATTTGCTCAAAAATACTACTAAAATTGATTTATGGAGATAAAACTGGCTTAAATTTTGCTTGAAAGATTATTCTTAGTTTTATTTGAGTGGTTCCACTTTATGTGACCATTCAATAGAGGTGGATGACAATACAAACAGGCGGGTGGGGCCCAGTTAAGGGTGACCATGATGCTCCATCAAACCTCAGTTTCCTTAGTCAAGCAATAAAAAACAGTTTGTTAATGTTGACATCCATCCACTTTGGACACTTGTGGTCATAATGCCTCAAATAGAGTCAAATCACTTCTTTAAAAGGGTTAAAAATGATAAGAGAACTCTTCCAGAGAGGCAGAAAACAGAAACACTACCCCCTTTGCCTTTTAAGAGCTGTACTGGTTTTAATTTGAAGCAGAGGAAAATATGGATAACCAAGGCACAACTGGTTTTGATCTTGCATTTGATGGGTTGAAAATATGGGGAAAGGTTTTTTGACCAATCAAAGATCAAAATGGGCACAAAGCTAAAAGCCAAAAAGCCCCGCATAGATCTTTTGGCAGAAAAATGCTGGTATATTTCTGCAGATTTACATGTACTTATGAACAAAGGGGTAAGTTTCTAAAGAAACTGTGGTGCTGTGTTGGTGAGAGAGTATAACAGGTAATTTGGTATTATAAACTGAGTTGACAGCATAAATTAGCCACCAAAAAGAGTTTCAAAGCTGACATTTCCAGTTTTAGCCCTTCAATCACTCAGTTGATAATTCTAAATTACCCTGTTCCATGTACTCACATTGCTCTCCTGTACCACTATACTCTTTGCTGTTTTGTTGAAGACATGATCCCACCAGTGGAAACTAAACTGATCACCAGCATCATAGCCAACCTTATTGTAAAAAAGAGAAATACAAGAAAACTAATTAAGTATATAAATAAATTACAAGGAGAGAGAGATAGAGAAGTTACAAACTCTGCTGTCAAAAAAGAGTGAGGTATAATCAGGTGAATACCCTTACAAATACATTCTTTAGAACACTGTTTCACAGCTCATGAAGACTTCATATGCATTATTGTTTCCCAGTTACAAGAAAAAGTGAAAACTGTGGTTAAAATGTTTTAAAAAGTATGGGCAAGTAGTTGGGTTGATCAGCACTTATACTTCTGTCTATGAGTGTTGGTAGGTTTCAACCACCTCCTTCTTTGGTAAAGCCAAGTTTTATTACAAAAATCCACAAAAAAAATCTTCTATTTTGTTGCTAATGAAAAAAAATCAACTCTTACGTTTTTTAAGGTTTCAACCCAGACAAAGGTTTCAGAGGTTGTTCATTTTCAGAGGGCACTATGGTTTTCATCAATAACTTCATTCTCACCAAGGTAATTTAGCATTAACAACTGAGTTTATAACATAAATTAGCCACCATAAAGAGTTTCAAAGCTGAGGGTTAGCCCTTTGTCAGAGTGAAGTCCCTCCGACTAAGGGCTAATGCTCAAAATGTTAGCTCTGAAACTCTTTATAGTGGCCAATTCATGCTATCAACTCAGTTGAAAATGCAACTAAATAACCCTGTTATACTCTCCCAATGACGCAGCACTTACCCCCTTACATTCTTGTCAGACTGATATGAAATACACTAAATAAAGACAACTGATGATATACATGTATGTACATTACCCCAGCAGTATCGGTTTTAATATTGACTTTGATTGCTTTAGAAATCCCACTTTCCTCTTTACCTAGACCTTTTCCTGTGAAAGAAACATAAAAATCCTAAGGCTTAAGGACAAGCAGTCTTTACTCTCCTTAGCAGGTAATTTAGTGTTAACAACTGGGTTGAAAACGTAAATTAGCCACCGTAAAGAGTAAAAAAGCTGACGTTTCGAGCGTTAGCCCTTTGTCAGAGCGATTGGCGAAGGGCTAACGCTCGAAATGTCAGCTTTTTTACTCTTTACGGTGGCTAATTTACGTTTTCAACCCAGTTGTTAACACTAAATTACCTGCTATACTCTCCCACCGACGCAGCACCACAGTTTCTTTAGAAACTTACCCCTTCATTCATTTACTCTCCTTAATCCTTTCACTCCCAAGATCTCATTAGTAATTCTCCCTACTGTTAACCATACATTCTTATGAGTTATGTTAAGAGAATTTGGTATTGAATCCACTAATAATCTCCTTACTTGATATTTTTCTATGTTCTCATTACTTTTCTGCTTGATATTGTGTAGATATTGTAAGGAGAGATTCTGCCTCAGTCACTCATGGGAGTGAGCTACATGTATGAAAGATGCAGAGTCCTTCATTTCCTCACAATGCAATCTCTTATATACCTTTCCATCTCAACAAAGTAAGAAAAATAGGAACCACTATCAATAAATATTTCATAAATAAGTGAATAATATGCAAAAGAAGTTAATTTGATGATGTTCTTGAGAGTGCAAACATAAGCATTGAGGAAAGGGGCATTAGGATTTTCGGTTTTGCGGTTTTGGCTATTTTTTAGATCGGTTTTTCGGTTTTTATGCCAAAAACTTCAGTTTTTTGGTTTTACTGCTCATTTTGGTTTGTGGATTTTCCATTTTTAGCATTTAGTTTTCAGTTTTCATAAAAAATACTAATGGGTTTTCGGATTTGATATCTGATGTGGTTTTCTGTTTTTCCTATTTGACCTATTTGGGTTCCAGTTTCTCTTCAATTTGAGCAGCAATTGCATGCCTCCACTGATCTTGAATAGCTGCTAAATGCAAATGTTATCGAGAGGAATGCATGAAAAACCAATTAAAATATCGCAGGTATTCCTAGGTAGCCTACATGTAGCTGTACCCTCCCCTTCCCCATGGTGGGGGGGAGGGGAGGGTACGGCTACACGTAGGGTACAGCTAAGCGCGGAACATTGCCAGAGTTTCTTTATCAACGCCACCTTGAAGTTGGTGACCAAGTTACAGGCCATGTGTGACTGATTGATTCAACATTCCAATAGAATCTCCAAACTTACAGGTCTTAGTTTGCAAATGAAAACGTTAGATTAGGGATTTTCATGAAAACTTTCCAGAGCTATAGCTTTTTGCAACTGCAAAATTGCAATCCTATCGAGAACTTTTGTTCAAATTTCCCTAATTTAAGTAGGCTCCATTACTAGCTGCTGAGTCCGCAGAGACCACACTCGAGGTCCTCGAGAGAACAGTTGTTAATTTAAGCAGATACTAGATGATACGAATGCCAAGTCCATGGCACTCGTATCTTCTAGTATCTAAATCCTGTAATGAAATTAGTGTAGTTTACTCTGTATGCTCCACTTGTCACCACTGTATCATATCGATCAGGGTTTCAATAACTGGGATGTGAAAATGTATCGGTTTTGACAGTTTTGCATGCGGTTTTCGGTCTTAATCGATTTTTTTTTCGGTTTTTCGGTTTTGGATGATTTTTTTCTACGGTTTTGCGGTTTGTAATAGGCCCCAATGCCCCCCTTGTTGAGCAAATGAAAACATACATGGTTAAATAAGCGACACAAAATTAGTAAAGGATCATTTCTTCACCTAGTAAAAGAAATACGAAATAGAATGCCGTGAGCTCTTCAAAAATAATGAACTCTCAACGATTCCCGTTCTGTCCACGTGTGTGACTTTCGGTCCATGTGCACTAATCATTTTAATGCGTTGACGATATTTATGAGTTCATTCCACCTTATGTCTCAATTTCGATTATCAAACTATTCAGTACTTTGCCTACCTTCAGCCCAGCCATGTTTCTCGAGCTGTTTTCTAGCGAATGCCATGTCAGCCCCCATCTCCTTCAGTTTGTTCGCCATCTTGTTATGCAATGTTATCCAATAAAAGCTCTCTTCCCAGTCTCCACTACTTCATCAGCCCTCGCTGTCTTCACCAGGCTCCGGTTGTTCGTAGGATCAATAAGCTATCTAGTAGATAAATCTCTATCTTTTGGATAGAACGATACGTTTTGTTGACACTTATCCGCTTGATAGCGATTTATCCGGCGGATAGTGGTATCCGCCCTTTAATCGACTGGGCCCTGCCGACAAAGCCAACAACGGTGGTTAGCAAAGGTAACCAGTCACTGCGCCGACATGATAACTCGCCGACACCAAGACATGTCGGCGAAGTGACCGGTAACTCTACAAACGCTAGACCAAAGTATGCGTAAAAATGAAAGGAAACATACTGAAAAAAATCTTTAAAAAAAACCGGAAAAACCGAGAAAACGAACTAGCAAAATCGCCGAGAATCGTCCAAATTGGAAGTTATTGGCAGGAAACGGCCGTGAAAGTCCGAAGTCGTACGGAAACTTTCAAAAACGGCCCAGGTGTCAGAAAACAACTGCAATTAGCTGAAAGCGGACGGAACCGTATGAGAACGGACGCAAGTGCCCGAAAGCAGACGTAGGAGTCTAATTTTTAAGGGAATACAATTCGACATTTCAGCCTGTGTCGCAAGCAGGAAGATTGACCGTGCTTTTAGCAAAAGGGAAATCTTTTTATTAGCCTGAATTTTTTTTCGTTGCTGGTACATGCTTTCTCGTGTAGGCATGACACTCGAGTTAGTTGATTTTGGTTCACTTTCTTCGGAGTAGTATTTTTAGACAAATAATGAAAACAGTGCATCTGGCCAGTGTTGCCAAAGGAAATATTTTTATGAATTATTAACTGTATTGGAAAACCGCCAAGAATATGGAATATGTTGAAACAAGATAAAGTGATCACGATGAGGATAAACTGAGAAACAACTTTCGAAAAAAAACGCTCTTGTCGGAAAACCGTGCTCAAAGTTGTTTTAAAACCGAAGAAAAAGTGCCCTCTACACCTGCCGCAGAAGATTTTTCTGAAACCAAAATACACGCAAATATTTCGGTTTCTGAAAAGTTAGTAAAATTTTACTGGGATAAAGTAATTCAGCGTCATGGCTGAAAAGTCTATAAGTAATTTTACTAGTCAATTTTATTTTGACTCGCAGGAAAAAAGCTGCAGTGAAAATATAAAAAAAAACCGAGTATTAAAAAAGACTATTAAGTTGCTAACGCGAAAGGTTCTTAAATTATCACTCAGCAAGAAACCTACTTATTAATAATTTCATACTTATCACTAGAAATGACAGATGCTTTTTAGAGTCCTAAGCCTTGTCTTATTTACCATATTACTGTTGATATGAAATATTTTACAAATTTAAATCAACGCTTTGAAAAAAAAAACCATCATTGAGTTATTGCAACTGCAATAATATCTGGATTAAAATTGCTTTTGGATACATATCGATAAGTATTATTTACATAAAGAAACATTTACCTTTAAAATACAAATATACCGAGTTGCAAATTACTAGTAAAACTATTTTGCAGTAAAAAATTCGAATCTTTACATATTAAGAAAACGAAGAAGCGCAATTCCAGCGAGAAGCAGTTTACAACTGATGTAAACTGTGCCCGCGGTATTCGGATTGGTTTGGTACATGATCACCATGGTTCCTTCAACTTTCTTCTCGAGTTGTGTGCAGTTTGTTCCATTTACGATGGTTATGTTGTACCGAGCATTGCTCATGAGCACAAAATCCTCGTCTTTGATGTCCTTTAGAGACACCGTTTGATTGATTCCCGTACGTCTGAGTATATCTCCGGTTTTTTTGTACATGATTGTTGTGTTGAGTTCCAGTAAATATTCGTCGATTCCCTCTCGTAGATTTTGCATCTTCGTTTCGTTCACACACAAGTCGCCATCCGCATCCATGAGTTTGCTTTCTTCAGAGGCAAGCCTCACAGCTCGGTCTTTGGGAATGGTGACGTAGCTTCGGTACATGGGATACCCGTACCGGTAAACTTTGGCATTGCCTAAAGCGTAGCGAACCATCATATAGCCGACGAAAACCTTCGTAAAAGTGTTTGTGCGCAAGCCCTTTGTTGTTTGAGTTACAATGACCGGCGAACGCTTACTCGTAACTGGGATCGGTGTGTATTTGGTGGTTTTGTAAATGGTGTTACTTCCCCCTGACGACCTAGATCTACTAGATCCACTATTTCTTGAAGTACTGCGCGATCGTGAACTGCTGCCACCGCGACTTCCACTGCGTCCTCCTCGAGCGGCTTCGGAAAAATCCATCTCGATGAATGCGAGAATCAAAACGCACAATAACAAAATCTTTTGTAGCTTCATTGCTTTCTAGTCGAGTTTAACAAGCACCTTTTACCTCGTGATGTATATCTACACATAGGTTACCCTTCTATATATATATAGATATATATAGAGTGCCCTTCTTTCGTTTTCGAATGGAAAATTACTCAGAAACTTGCGCGACTCTGAAAAACCATAGTAATTATTATTCATAGAAATTAGAGTACACATTAGTCCAATTACTTAATTCCATATTTTCGTCTGGACAATACTTTATTTTCTGTATAATAATCATCCTTGACGTCACGTTGTCAAGGAAACATTTATTTATTTTAGCCAGTTGTTCAGAGATGCGTTATTGTGAATAAATATCGACATTCTAGGGCAGCTTTGTAGCTAGCTTAGTAAAATTTTTTAAAGAATTAAATATTTATGTAATATGATGACGGTTGTGGCACCTGCCTTCGGAGAAAAAATAAAAACATGACATGCTACATAAGGGCCTGTCTCGATTGTACTTGGCAACTTTTGAGCAGCTTTTGGCGTTTGAGGCAACTTTTTGCAATTCTTGTAAAGGTTTTAAAAATTTTGGTATTTCTGAGTAATTTTTGCACAAAATGTAGGTTTAGAGCACATGTTAAGCATGAAAGAGTCAACGAATGCAAATCTCTTTAATGTTTATCAACCTCCTTAACGCATATCCTGTTATTTGACAACGTTTCGTTCGGTAAGACGCCAAATGAACCACGTTTTTTGTTCCGCTAGACTTATGGATTTCCTTAAATTTCGCCCATATTCACGAGCAACTCTTTAAAGCTAAGTTTCGAGCTATTTTAATTTCTTGAGTGATTTTAGCTCTTATTGTAAGAAATGAAAACTTAACCTTTTAGCGTTTTCCAAATGTGTTACAAAATCAAACACGAGGGGAGGTAATCGCAATTTCTGAGGTAAAGCAGTCAGGAGAACATAGTTTTTATTCTCGCCTTTGGATAGCTTAAATTGGTTGAATTAGGAGCTGTTGATCCTTTGTGGAGGATAGGTTTCATCCACTGTCTTCGACGAAATTCTCGCGGCGCAGGAGTGCACTCTGGGGAAAAAGCGTTTACGCGGCCGTTTGTGTCATTAAGAAACTAGGGATGATTCAGCTTGATCTAAAGTAGCGGGAAGGTGTATATCCAGTGGGTCAGCCTTGAATTAACGGACTCAATTAAACCATACCACTGAGGCCAACAAAACTTTTAATATGTAGGAGGTTTCAAAGCATTTTCAGAAATAAGATACAATGCATTCCGCAATGATTGGTTGTTTGCTGTCATTGATTGGTATCTCTGAAAAATGAAAAAGGAAGTCTTCAAAGACTCGTATGAAACGGACTCCAAGGAAACTGTCAATTTTTACACCGTAATAGGTCAACAAAACATCATCGCTCAGCTGCAACATCCTATTAATATGAAAATTAAGCCAAATTTAGCTTAGATCCGTCAAATTTTTAATTTGAATGTATAATTTACCCAAACTGACTCACAATGATACGAACAACTTGATAAAACAACTTCGAATCTCTCAAATTCTAATGGTCTTTTTTTATTATTATCGTCGTGCAAACGGTAAAGAAATCGGTGCAATGGTCTTAGCGTCGAGAAAAACAACTTGTTTATAACAGTGAAGTTTTCACCATCATTAATGTGTGCCCTGTCGTTCTATTTGCTGAGCATTCTTAACAAAAGTGGCTTTTGAAGCTGTCACAGCACGTATTTGCGGCTAAAACTGTTACTAATCTTCCCCAGCTGTCGCCCATCAAGATTTAAAACATCTTTGGCTGATTGCCTCACTTTCTTGATCATTATGATACCCATCGACAAACACAAATTAGTTTTGTTTTACTGAGAAAGAAATTTATATTATCAAAACGATAAAAGGGTTATCTGCTTGCACACAAAATTTAAAAGGGAGATCGCATCGCTTTGTGGCATATGAAGTCACTAGAGTTGCATAATTTTCATTGTTCTACAACGGTCATCTAGGTTTATTTTTAACGCTTCGATTTTTCGATGTAATTACAGCGCGATAGCACTTTTTTTATATAATCTTTGGAATGAGTTCATTAAAAGAGTCCTTTAGGAAAAGTAAAATGAATCACGAAGTTTTGCGATTGTCGGCGTATTCTCGATATTTATGGTCAGTGGCTCTTAAAAATCTTGAGGAAAAAATAACTTGGCCTTACTATCAGCAATTTTGCGCTATTAAGACGTGTTTAAATTGGCTGAAATAGCAATCTTGCCAGCAGTGACCTCTCTTTGTCTCTCTTGATCTTTTATAATCGAGGAAGCTCAGAATAACTACTATTAACGACTCACGAGAGCAGAATATATTATCTTTATTTATGGCACTATTCAAGGTGTCCTGAATTAATCTTCTGAATAAAACAGAACAGAAGTTTTTCTATTTATAGTTGATCTAGGAACTTGTGAACTCAATTTCCTGTTTTAACTTCATTCTCAAGAGGATAACCAAGTTGTTAAAGAAACAGTTGACCATAAAAAACAAAGCTCTTTTTCCTAGTATAATTTTACTGGCATTTTCTCCCACGTTGTGTAATGTTTACACAACACTGGAAGGCGTTTGAAGGGAACCCCACGGTTTTTTAGCGGTGTTTTTTGTTCTCCAAATCAATTAATACGATGTAAATCATATTCTCTTGTTCTAAGTCCAAGTTCTATTTAAACAACTTGTATTTCCCTTTTTTTTTCAACCACAGGCGGCCCAAGCTCCAGCTGTGAGATGAGCATCTTGCGTAACAAGAATTGTGGCGAAATTATAAGAGTTTGTATGAGAATGTTTACGACGGATCTTAGGAATTAAAAAATTACAGTCAAATTCTTAATAAAAGTACCTCACCTTTCTTTCACAGTGCATTTCTAGTTATCTGACCGCTTATTACGTTAAAAGAACCCATTTCAGTGAGTTTTACATTTCTAGGTTTACTACATACGAGAAGCTCTACAAATGGATAAATTCGCAGACTTTTATTTCGCAAGATGATCATCTTACAGCTAGAGCTTGGATCACCTGTGTCTCAACTGGCGAACTTCAATTTTCCGCATTACGCGTTTTCTGGTTGGTATAGAAGTTTCGACAAGTACTTCTGTCCTGACAGTCATTGTTCCTCCGCTTCAGTTAAAAATATCATGACAGATTATAATATATCTTGAAAATTTTCCTGTATCACAGTGGTGGATCAAGATCATTACAGTCTCTCGCTATTACGGAAATGCGGACACTTTTATGTCCCCAGCACGACATTTCACTTGTCTTTTTCTCTCCTTGAAGCAGACACTTCGTCCAAAATTCCTACTCACATGATATAAAGCGACATTACGATAAATGAAAATAAAGAAACCATTCTTCAATTGGGTGCGAAAGTGAGTTTTTCCTGTTGGCGGCAGGATCTTTTTCCGGTTCTTGAGGCCACGTTAGAAACTTTATGTTTGCGTAGCTGCCTATTATTTGATATGTTTACAGACAAAACAATTTTTTTGTCTCGTACCCCACTATTACCTACTCTCGCTATTATGAACACAAAATCTCTCCAAGAGGGTGTCCGCAATAACGGGAGTCGACTGTAATATCTATCTTTTAAAACATGTGTGTACTTAACTCATTTTTAAGCAAATTGTGAAAGGAAAAAGGACCTGGCTATTTTTAGGGTAATTTAGGGTTATCAAGTGAGTTGATAACGCAGTAAATTTGCCCTTGGCTCCGGCGAAGGGCTAACGATCGAAACGTCAGTTTCAGTGGCCAATAATTTACGTTATCAACCTATTGATAATATTAAATTACCCTGTTGCACACTCCTACCAACGCAGCATCACAGTTTCTTTCGAAACTTACCTCTCAATTCATTTGGCTTTTTTTAGCCCAATCAAAATTTAAGAAGGGGGAGATAATGTTGAAACACTTTCGACCTTCTAAAATGTATTTTCAATTTAGAGTATTGACAAAAACTGTCGCCTTCAATAATTAATGGCGTATCTTTGTAAATTTGTGTGCTTTTATTAAAACATAACTGAAACTTAGCGTACGCATCATTCAACGCCAAATGGCACCATGCAGCACTTAGGTCATACGATCTGTTATAACAAACAAGGCGATGTCTGAGGTGAAAGACCGCTCATAATTTAACTTCGAAAAATCCACTCGTTCGTCAAGGATTATGGCCATAACTTTCAGTTGTCTATGTAAAGAGGAGTAGTATTACGAAGCTTTATTCAAGATCAAAACCGGAACGACAATCGTCACAGCTGAGTGAGCAAACATTAATACCAGATGTCTATCATATCATTGGCGTAGACACCTACCTATTATTTACATTGTCACTAGGCTGCTAATTAACTATGTGAAGGCTAGCCAGTTTGCGCCGGATATTTCTGGAAGATTACAACTCCAACATGCGTTATCACTCGTGCCCAACTTCAACACGGAGTATAAGCGCCACTGGCGGGGAGATGGTTTTTCAGTCTTGTCGTGCCGCAGCTGAGACAAATCAGTGAATTCAGCGTTTCTATTCATGGCCGTCGCACTGGAGTGGACTTCCAAGAAACATATGTAAACATTAACATGGCTTCGTTGAACCAGAACAGCAGCGAATCTTTTACGAGCGGCATCGAGTATAACTGCAACAAAACAGAGGAGGCGATTTTTTTGGTCCTCTACGCAGTTGTAGGGATTGTCATGTTTTTTGGGAACAGTTTCATCTGCGTGGTTTTCTTAGCATCCAGGAAACTTCGCCATAGTTTCATGAATATGTTTCTGTTAAGCTTGTCAGCCTCGGACATCCTAATGGCTGCTTTTGTTATTCCCTTTTACACAGTTCACTGTTTCCGAGACTGTCCTCATTCGCTGACCTCTTACTGTTGGCTTTTAAGAAAGGCTCGAGACTTCGTACTGGCGGCAACCACGCTCAACATTTGCGCAATTACTTACGATCGTTTTCTCGCCATTCTCCGTCCGTTGCAATACGGTGCCAAAATGACAAGACTTAGAGTAGGGGTCATTTTAACAGCCGTGTGGTTGATTCCCGCCGTGGTAGCTGCAACACGCAACGCATGGAATCAAAGAACTGACGACAACGCACAGCGTCACCTTAAAGTCAAGTTGTATGACACATTTGTCGTTATAATCCCAGTGCTTCTGTTTCAGATTGGAATTGTGACTGTTAACATTCAGATAATTCGTAATATTCACAAACACGAACAAGCTGCTAAGATTTGTGGTGCTTTGCATTCACCAGATCAACAAAAAAAAGACCTGAGAGAAATTTACCGTTTAAGAAAGGGAACAACATCATGTGTTATTGTTGTGATGACATTTGTAATATGTTGGTTGCCAAAAACTGTGCATAATTTTAGCTATATTGTGGATTCTCCAGATCCTCTCTTATCAAGTCCCTTATTTTTCAGAATTTGTTTTATTTTCCTATTTATACAATCGTCTTTCAATCCATTTATTTACACTGTGTATAGAGCACAATTCAGAAAAGCTACAAGGGACATTATCGCAAGATTTTATCTCGGCCCAAAGCAACAGAAAAATAATTCTTATCTCTGATTGGAAAATCATGTTGTCAATAGTGTCTGTTTTATTTCATTTGTTATGCATAATGCAATTAGAAAAAGGCCAACAGCTATGTTTTTGCGACGAGATGTCTCGTTTGATATACACGCTATCGATGACATAATCTGTTTTTCCAAAGTGTACCGTTTTCATAATACAATTTGAGAAATGCTTGACTAAAAGTTTTATCATTTTAGGAATGAAGAGGCCTGTTTTGAAATAAGAAGTAACAACGCGATGACTGTTCAAAGCTTGATTTCATTTAATAACTGAAGCCTAGTTTTAACTGACGAATAATCTTGTTGTTAATGATTCGATCGCAAGTGAACTATTGCCAGAATTCTGACCAGGTGGTCCAGTCCTATAGTCATCTTTCATTTGGTGTCCAATTTTCGGAACAAATCTTCTTTTAAAAAATGCACCAATCCTTCAACATTAAAAATCTCACTTGAGCATCAAGCGCCAGTGATAATAAAATAGCTAGAACTGACCTGAATGGATTCTTTGAAAGAGATCGTGTGTTTATATATTTGCATCCGTGTTTGTCTCAAAAAATTTCGAAAGACAATTAAATCAATTGACACGCAGCGAAATTCGTAATTTGTTTGAAGGAAGGTAAAGCTTTCGAAAATGTGGACATAAATAACAGCAACCTAATAAGATTTAATTCTGGAGATGAAACAGGTTATATTTTCTGTTAAAGCTTTGTCTTTGCCCCCGAGTAGAAAGAAGGAATCCATTCCAATCTGTTTTCAGATTTGTTCAAAATCCTCAGACAATCCTTTTACGCAAAATAATTGCTTGATTCGCTGACGTAGAAATTGCCTACTTCGTACAGCATACGCGAACTGTCAATTTGTGAGCAAATATACGTAAATAAAAGCCAAACTAACGTATCACCCACTGCTGACAATTTTATCTGCCATTTGAAAAATTTGTATTCCTTGGCGAATTTTAATATAATTAAAATGGCCTATTTGTTTGGGTGACATCACGGCTTGAAGTCGAGATATTCTCTCGAAAAATGCATGATCCTTAAGATTTGGCGACCTCCATTGTCTTTTCCAACTTAAATACATAATAGAACGAAGGGGGTGAGTTTCAAAAACAAAACTATGGCGCTGCGTCGTTGAGAGAGTTTAACAGAGTAATTTGGTATTATCACAAGGCAACTGAGTTGATAACGTACATTGGCCACCGTAAAGAGTTTCAAAGCTGAAACTCTATACAGTGGCCAATTTACGTTATCAAGTCAGTTGCCTTGTGATAATACCAAATACCCTTAACCCTTTATCTCCCAGAAGTGATTAACATAAAACTTCTCCCTACAATATCCGCACATTCTTCAGCAAACAGATAATAAGAAGATTCAAACTTATCAGGTAGAAGCTGCTATCTTGATCTAGCACCAAGTTCTCATAACAAATTTATAAGGAAATGTGTAGTAGCTACAGGGGAGAATTAACAATCAGATCTTGGGAGTTAAAGGGTTAGATGCATAAGACAACCGCTTTGAATTAATACACAGACACTAATTGGCAAACATCTTTGTCGACTTCAACATGAATACACATGAATACACAAAACACGACCGCTCTAAATACATTCAAGACACTTTCAAAACAGTTTAGGAAGAAAAACACGCTTATTTTTTCAGGGGTTCAATAACTTCTTCCATAAGCGGCTGCCGATGGTGTTATAGACTGCTGTGCCACGAAATGAAACCCAAACGACACGAGAGCCTACACGAAAGCTGATCACAGGCGATGAGAAGTCTTACAGGCGTCGGTAGACCGCCAACAACCGACTTTCACTCGGTCTCTTGTTTTTGATGTATAAAGGTGTTGCCGCTCGACTCTCTTAATGAAATTTCTCGTGATGGGTAAATATTTCTTCCGCGGAAAAAATAAAAGTTCAAGAAATAGATGGCTTTTTACTTTTTAATTTTCTTAGTTCTCAAATTGACGTATGCAAATACACGATAAGATTAGCATGTGTAAACACTTATCTCGGTTTAATTCATTTTGGCTAATCAATTATAAAAAAAACCCAGACCATCATTACTGCCATAACACCCGATATTTATTGTCGTTTCAATCGTCAGTTTTAATTTAGTTCTTTTAATGTTGAGATATCGTTTTCACAGGCACTGGGTATTTTTTTATTTAGAAGAACCCGCGTCACCCTCGGAAATTCTTCGGAAATCTTCGACAGTCTTCGTTGGTGAAAGTCATCGAGGCTATCTGTTCAATCCAACTTGGTGATATAGCAGCACTGCAAAAACAGCGTTAATTTACTTAATTATAAAGCTTTTGGTGTTCACCAAACCCTGCTGACATGCGTGGGTTTTTCTATGATTGGGAACTCTCTCTGAACGTTCCACGGTGTTGTCTTCAGATTTTATCGGAAGCAATCTGCCCATAGATCCGTACCTCGATCGGATGTTTGCTTTATTGAAGATTATTCATGGGATTGGAATAGAGGAAGGGATACAAAAGAGATTCAGATGGTTGTCTTAGATTACATAGTAACTGAGATGCTACGAGCCTCTTGATTGGTCAAAAGCCTATCGTTTATTGAACCAGCAAAACCCATAGAAAATTGAAAGTTATTTTATTAAAGAAATACAGTCGAACTTGCGTAAAGCGGTACTAGGAGCCCATCACTCGGAGCTTCCATCTTCCATAATTACCCTCTGAGTCAACCCTGTCCCGTATCTTTTTATTTTTAGAACACCTCCTACAGGGTTTTTCGCGGGTGTTTAACATAATAGCCAATCACAAGAGAGCTGTGGTCCTCTATTGTTTACGTCACATGCAGGCCGCACGAACGGTGTTTCAATAATGGCGAAAAGCGTGGAAAGTTAATGCGAAGGTCAGCGTGTTTTCGCGGAAAATTAAAGAACCCTCCCCTCCCCCAAATCTCAGTTCTAAAAATAAAAAAAATACGGAACAGGGTTGACTCAAGGGTACAATTGGTATGGAGGCTCCGGATAATGAGCTCCTAGCGGTACCCTATTGAACGATCACGTCAAAGTTACGAAATTGTTTCCTCTTAATCACTGTAATTTTCACCTCTTTTAACCCTTCGACTCCCAAGATCTGATTAGTAATTCTCCTTACTGTCTGCCAAATGATTCTCATTATGTTAGTTTGGAGAATTTGGTATCGGATCAACTAGTAGTCCCATAATTGGTATTTTTCTTTATTCTTATCACTTGTCTGCATGATATTGTATAGCTATAGTTAGGAGAAATTCAGACTCGGTCACTCACGAGAGTTAAAGGGTTAAGCAGTCGCAGTCACCCTTTACTAAGTCCCAACGGCTCCACCTGTGTTGAAAGGTCACTGAAAGCGGAACCACTCAAATAAAACTAAGAATAATCTTTCAAGTAATTTTTAAGCCATGTTTCTCTCCCAAAATCAAAATAAGTAGTATCTTCAGACGAGATTTTGTAAATTATGTGATTATGGTGTAAAGCGGCGTTGTTATCGTTTTTTTTTATATTAACCCTAATCTGTGGAACCTGTTAAGGGTGACCGCTTAATACAGGTTCGTCTGTAGAGCGCAGTTTCTATCGGTTTACGGGTGTACGATAAAAGTTTGTGCCAGAGAAAACTAGGTTCCTCAGTTTTAAGAATGCAAAGATATGTTTATTGTGTATTGTGTTACACGTACGTATTTTGAACGACCTTGTACAGCTACAACACGTTAGGTGTCCAAATGAAGTGTTGTTGCTGTCGTTGGTGGTGATAACCCTAAGATTTTTCCTTTTTTCCGTGTTACTGTGCAGTTTTCAAGCCTTCGCACATATTTCGTGATCTCTAAGGGCTTCTTGAGCTAACGTACACTGGCACTACAATTGTCTGAATGAAATATTTGGCAAAACCTAGCCGACAAACGTCGGTAAGCAGCTTATCAAAGTGGAATTTATCAGGACAACTGTTCAAGAATTCATGTTTAATAGATATTTCTTTCACTTCCCTTTACATGAACGGTGAATACGACAGTTTTTTGATGTTAATGAACGCAAGTCGGTATTGAAACCGAGTCAATAAGTATTTCCTTAATTGAAATTACAAAGAGTTTGATATCCAGGCTTCATTTACCGAGTTTAATTCAATGCTAAAAAACTAAGAAGTCTAGTTTTCCTCTAGCTACGTCAAGATATTTAGCAACGTTTTTACTACGTGAAAAATCGCTTTCAACCGTGGAACATTCAGCCCAAAGGAATTATCGCATGCTGGTATAGAGCGTTGTTCGATTGAGTGTCGTAAAACCAAAACTAAGGTAATCACAACAACCAATCAGAAAAAAAGGCAAATAATCTCAAGCGCCAATGAGAACTTAAAGCTGCTAGGAGCGCGGGAAAACGGGGTCGTGATTGAGTTTAGTTTTGCATCTGATTGGTTAACTGAGAGGGTGGCGCGAGTTTATTGGGCCAATCACAGAGCAAAGTGAAGCAAAACCAATGCGATACCGGATTAGTTTCCACACTCAATTGAAAATGACTAACCATCGATCGTAAGGAAGAACAAGAAAGCCAATGATGGAGAATTTAAAGCTGATCACTTCGAGTGCTGAAAGGGTCGTTAAAGAAGCTACGTCACGGATTGTGCATCATGGAAAGATTCAGGATGAGCATTTTTAGGAAGCCTTAATCTTCTTCATCCGTAACCCTCGATCTTTGGTGTTCTTGTACCCTCAATAAGTTTTCTTCATTCCCAACAGATTTCAATGACTCAAAGAAAAGTCAAAGATTGTCAGCTCCTTCAGCGCAAATTTTTTTACGTCTCTAACGCTTCAGCAGCAACCCAAAGGGCAACCAAACAGCTGACTGCTTGATCAAAACTGTGCAATTCGGTGCTTAATAAACAAATTTCGTATCTAATACTATCGCTCTCTACATCTGATTGTTAAGACATTACAAATACAGCCATGCAATCGGCGGAAATTTGAGTCGTTTATGTAAATAATGTTCTAAGTTTATAATAAATCTGCGAAAAAGATTATAGACTTATTAACAAGTCAATCTATAACAAGGAGTAGATCGTTAACTTTTCCCCACATCCCAAATATGCTCGGTCAGAACTCTCTTTATTTGGTTCTGCAACTGAGAAAACACAAGCAGCTGAAATCGAAATGAACAGCTTGTTTTCTTTGATCAGAAAAATGAAAAAGAAATTTAAAAAGAGGCAAAAAAACATGGCCACCCACAAGTTGAACGGTCTCTTGAGATAGATTACACGTATGCGGCCTTTTCCTTAATGGCAAAATTTAAACAGTCGTTTAGCGGCCTGCCGAAAATCCGTCCTGTAAAATGAGTAAATGAAAGGATTCACGCATGACTGCAAAAGAAGAAAAAACATGGACAGTTTTACCAGAAGGGGAGTAACCAGATCAGCACGACCAACCACAAAAGCGAAGTTGTAGATTGAGCGGGGAACCCATGACAACACAAACACTAAAACAACTGCAGCACATGCACTGGTTCCTTTTCGTTTTCTAACACTTGCAGCGCGTGTTTCCTCACATGAAAATTCCTGAACGGTCGAGGTCGAGCTTAATGAGTCTCTCATGGGAATCGTTTTCCTTCGCTGCGTCCGAATGGCTCGAATAATCATCGAGTTGACAACGGTCATTATAATAGCTGGTAACACAACGAGGAGAAAAACTAGTATTACGTTATAAACCTGATTGATAACCTTAGCTTTTTCTTCCTCTTGCGTCTGCCACCATATATTTCTTGCGGTGGCAACGAGAGCAGGAATAACCCAAATGGCTATCACCATACAAGTGACTTTGGTTCTAGTCATTTTGCTGCTGTACTGCAAAGGGCGTAACACCGCCAAATATCTATCGTACGTGATGGCTAATAGGCTGAAAAAGGACGAACTGAACACGATGTCTTTGGTCTGCGCTAGAATCCAGCAAGTGTCCGTGGAGAGGTACTTACAGCCCGCGCAGAATGCGGTGTAACCTGGGACGACCATAATGGCCATGAGAATATCACTAACTGCTAAGCTGACAAGAAAGATGTTCATGATCTGTTGTCGAAGAATCGTAGTGGACAGAAAGATCACACAAGTTAGAGTGTTTCCCGCAAAAATGATCAAAGCCAAGACGCCATTTACGACCCAAAAAATCTTCTGTAAAGTTTCATCACAGGTTTCTGTCGTAGTGTGATTGGGATTGCCAAGCAAGGAGGAGATATTCGTTGAAATTCCCTCCATGCCGAGATCTTCTCCCGCAAGTGAATTACTCGCAGTAAGGATTCCGTGATATCGATAGGTTTTCTTTGTAACAATGGTGCTAAAGGCGATGTGATCTTCTTTTATTTTTTTCCTGTATGATCACCAGGTGTGCTCTTCTTTGACGTTAGCGAATTCATCACATTATTTCCTTAATAGCCAACAACCTGTCAAAATACATTCATATGTAGATGACTTACCTATTTCGAGATTCGTAAATAGATAACAGCATTTCCCGTGGACATTGAAATCTTTACTTTTGTCTCGTGCACTTTGTTCCGCAATCAAAGAGCCTAGTGTTTCTTCTGTAATGAGTGGATTATAAAACGCCCAAAAACTACGTACTTTTGTTCTGAGTGAAATTTAATCTTGTTTCCAGAAGACTGCTGGGTTATTGCTTGCGTGCCTCAGGAAGTTGTTTGTGTTTTCAGCCCATGTTCAATAAATATGTCAACCTATAAGGCTCCTTGCGAAAAATTTTACATAAAAATTGGCTTTCAGATTGTTGTTAGTTTCCACCGGGGCGCAATTGATTTCCACAATTTCATTCAAAAACCAAGGAATAGTATTCATTCGAGATTTTGTTTCGGCTAAAGTCTAGATCAATCTTCTTCCTTGCTTTTCTTCTTTCGATTTCTTTTACTGAACTTAATTCAATAACAGAAATTTATATTGCACACTTAAATTTTCGACGAAGGAAAATTTACCCGTTTGATTCGTGACGCGTCATTTAATAAAAGAATTAAATCTAATCAAATTTTTTGTAAAACGCGTCAGAAAGCGTTGTTGTTTTTGCGACAAAATGACCTCAAAGGGTGACACAAAAATAATATACATTTTTCCATTTTTCTGCGTAAAATAAATAAAATAAAATGCTTATCATGATATTTTGACGTCAAATAATTCAAGTGCAAGTTTTTCTGTCACAAGAGCTCCAAGCTTACGCTTGGAACTTACAGAACGCACTAAATCTATCATGCAAAACAAAACCTGAGAAGGAATTGTTTAATAAAGTTTGTGTTTTGTGACTTTAGGCGCTGTGATCAAAATACTAAAAGGTCGGTGACGTGATTCCTATCTTTATCAATGCGTGCCGAAATTTTATCATTTGAGAAAAATTAAACAAACTGTCGAAGATTTGACAAGGGATCTTTACCCAAGTCTCCACAAAGTTTACTCAGTTGCTTTCCTCCGTATCATGACCACTGGATGCAACATGAAACTGGGGTAGTAATTCGATCGTCTTCTGAGGAAAGTTGAATGGAAGGGTTTACTTTCGTGGCCATGAGTCGAGTCAGATGAAGATTTACTCACAGGAAGAAAAAATCTAATTTTAGAATTTACCTGATATGATCGTGATATCTGGATGTTTTAAGCACTAACATATAGAGATGTTTACCTTGAAATCTATGTGGGTGCTTAGGCGTTCATGGAAAAGACAGAAAAAACAAAAAAAGTGACGATTTTTGCTCATTGAGATGCTAACGAAATTGTTCGTAGGATTTGAGAGGGTATCGTGTTGATAATGGGAAAATTCCAATTTGACTCAAGTGTTCGTAAACATATCAGTGGATTGTTGATAGGAAAATACAAATGGAAAATACCTAATGACGATAATAGCCCCCTTATGACGTCAACGATTTGATCTCAGTCTACGGAGGTGAAATAATGATCTTTATTTACTCGTGTGGGATAGATGCTATTTTAAATGGGACGTTGATATTTCGATTTTTCACTTCCTTCTCGAGATGCTGAGTTGCTAACATGCACCAGTTAAAAATAAGAGAAAAAAAAAAGGATCATTTTGAGTCTTCCCCCACCGATGATCAAAAGCGGAACGGCGCAACTCGCTTTGGGGGTTGTTTAATTTTCATAAAATTTTACATAAACAACTCAAACAAAACAGCAATCATTCAAAATTCTTAAAAAAATGACAAATTTGTAAGCGATCCATATATGGAATCGTTTTCCCCATTTTAAATCAAAGCTATCATTTAGGAAGAATGGTGTTAAGGTGGGGTCACGTGGGGGGATCATGTGACTGTTTGCGTCAGAAATTAACATGCGAAAATGAATTTAATCTGATTATCTATTTGGTTTGCTCTAAATAGCATCTTAAATCGTTTCAATGGCATTTTCTTTTCGATTGGTCAACAGCTTACGTGGTCAAAATCTTACCCTGGGAGGCAAATTATGCCTCGCCCATAGGGAACAAACGCGATCTAAGTGAAGCTAAAAAGTTTCTCCTCATTCCCGCCTTTACGAACCCACGGTTTCTTGAGATGTCAACTCGAATCAAGCGTGGCTGCTTGCCTTGGTTTTCCTCCACTCCATACTGGAACCAATTTTGTTTCCGATATCTTTAAGCTACAGTAACTCTCGATTTTAACTTCCGACAAATCGAGTCAATTTTCATTTCTTGGCAGAATAATTACAACCCTCCCTTGCTCGAATCTTTGAAAATTTGAAATGACATTTAATACCGATGAAGCGCAGTGTCAACATGGACGCGGTATTAAGAAAAACACAATGCACTATACATTTTGTTGATAACCATATCTATTTGAAAATGAATTCGAACACTGCTCTGTTTCCGAAAACTCTTCATGGGTGCTTCAAGCAAACATCGATTTCTAAAAGTGATTTCATTCACTAAGAGAAATATGAACTCTGCAGTAAATTTAGCTATGACGAGAGTGACGTCTTTGATGGAAACACGTACCGAAATTTCCCCAAACTTGGTAAATATTCCTGAATACCTTTGGCTGTGCAAATAAGATTTGTCATCCAAAATGTGTGAAAGGAAGCCACTAGTGTGCAATGTACTTTATACCCGACGTTTTAACACGAGCATTAGGCGTATAAGTACACTTTGACGAGGAAGTATTCGAAAATCTTTAAAATAGTGTCAATCACAACTGACATTTTGCAGATATTATGTTGGGTTACAATTATAAGTAAAATATCTAGGACAAATATTTTAGAGTCAAGCTGTTCACCGAAAACCGCAGATCGTGAATTACCACGACTGTTACGGTCAGTTTCGTTCAAGATCGAAATTGTTGAAACTGTTGAAGGAAAGGTTACTAATAATAAGCATCTAAAACGTACAAAATGTCTATCAATACGAGCAACTTAGCAGAACTCACTGAATTTGGCGACAATTCAGATGATGTGAACTTACACATAGATGGTTCTTGCAACAGAAAAGTCGAAATGGTTTTTTGGGTCTTGTACTCTGCAGTAGGAATCATTATTTTTATTGGGAACAGTTTCACGTGCATCGTTCTGCTGGTATCGAAACGGTTGCGAAACATCTTCATGAATATCTTCCTTGTAAGCTTATCGCTCTGGGATGTACTGATGGCGATTTTTGTTGTTCCATTTTACGCTATACATTGCAGCCATGGCTGCGAGTATTCCTTAACCGAATATTGTTGGATTTTTAGGAAAGCAAAGGATTGTGTTCTTCTCGCAACGACTTTTAATATATGTGCTATCACGTACGATCGTTATCTGGCGGTGGTTCGACCACTTCATTATGGCGCGAAAATGACAAAGCAACGTGTCATCGTCATTTTGGCCGGAGTTTGGACGGCGCCCGTCGTCGTGGCAGGAATAAGAAGCGCTTGGCACCATTCCAAGATAAACGAAGAATTACGCTACGCTAACAAACTTTACGACACCATATTAGTGATTGTGTTCGTCATCTTCGCTATTCTTGTACTAATGGTAGCTAATGTGAAAATTATGAAGGCCATTAAAACGCAAAACGAACGAGAACGAACCGAACAAGGGAGACGGGCAGTCTGGAGAGCGACTTATGAAACAAGAAAGCGAAGAAAAGGAACAAGAGCTTGTGTCTTAGTTGTCTTTATGTTCGTATTATGTTGGCTTCCGAGAATTGTTTACAATCTTAGTTATGTCGTCAAGCCACCGGGATTAGCGAGTCCTTTGTTTCTAAGGCTGGCCTTCCTTTCTCTTTATCTACAGTCTTCCGCTAATCCATTTATTTACTCATTTTATAGATCCGAGTTCAGAAGAGCCGCTTTTAAGCTTTTAAGCAGGCGGAACTCTACAAATCTTAGAATTCACCCTTCTGTTGATTCAGTACAACACGTCCGATCTCAAAACATACAGGATTTAACCCCATCAACGGATTAGTTCCAGCGATCGTGGATGTTTGGCGAAGGGTTAGCAGCCAAATAAGTAAATGTCACGTAAAAGTGTTGCTTTGACTGAATTGTATTAGCAAACAAAGTCTGGAAACAATTGTGGATACAATTTCTATTAAATTGGAGCAAAAGGCTTTTCAGTAAAGGCTAATTTGCATTCACTGCATGACATCATGAAAAATACTGTTGAAACTGATTACAATTCGTCTCTATTTGATCGTTTAGAGCAAAAAGAAACATGAAAACAGAAAAGCTGAAATACTGTAAAGAGACGCTTAATTCATTAGAATAAGACTCCTTACCTATCCGTACGTCGGGCTGATACTTAATGAAAAGCTTTTCCTTTTTGTCTCTGTCTTTTCCTGCCTTTTTTTTTCCTCTCTCGTATTTAAAGCTGTGTGAGGCTGGCAAAATCTTTACGAAAATGAATGCATGCATTAAGCATTCACCAATACAAACAGAGTTGCTGTCTTTGTTGAATGAGTTGATTTCTCCTTTTTAAATTTGGGGTTTCAAGGTTTCAGGTTTCTACGGTGGTTGCCCGTACTTTGAAAGAACTCTTGCAATATCTTTATCCCTCTCACGTTTTTTTGCGATTTAAAAAGCGTGATACCACCACAATATCGCATTTTTCAAAGGGTCTTTGTTTTAAAAGCCCAAATCTAAGTCTGTTGCTTAAGAATTTGGTGACAACCGAAAAAAATTATCGTTACTTTCGGAGGAACATAATTTGGTGGTTTTTTACTCTCAAAACTCCATAAATATTTCTGTAAATATTTACATTGCGTGAAAACTAAATACGAAAGTTGATATATATAAATGAAAGACGAAAGGCAAACTGTAACCTACTATTGAATATCTATACCTTATGGAGTAGATTCCTTTCTTATTCTTAGGGCTGGAATTACTTCATGATATTTCAAGGTGACGTCGTCCTCGAGGTTTCAGGTACGATTACTTTCAGAATGACGAAAAACTAAACGAAACGTTTTTTTTTAGATCAAAGCTGTTTAAAACAACATTATTCAGGCAATGTGATATGCGGTGACAGTAATGTGTGCCAATCACGTTAATCCCGCAGCAAGTTATGTCCAATAAAATAAAGTCTTTGGGTGTAGGCCAATTTTCGCAGCATGTAGCGGACATAACGTAATGTTCGTAAATGGAAACCATTTGTTAAGACTAAAACATGTTAAAATAATAAAGAAAGGCAGGAAATAAAGATTACCCTGTTTTTAGTCCCTTTGTATAAGTGATCCATTTTTTTCCGTTGTATGTCAGCGATAACATGTTAGACGGTCTCCAAATCAAGTCCTTGAAGCTCTCAATATCGTAGTCTCGATATATTTTGTATCCAACTATTTTAGGTAGTTAAAGACATTCCACCTGTCGCAGCTTGTATGTAAAGATTTTCCACCTAAGTGGAAAAATCATTTAAAGGAGAAAAAAATATCTAATGTTGGCAATGGAAAAAACAAAACAAAAAAAACAAGAACAGATCACGCAGAGCTTCCTGCTTTTAACTCAGATATAAATCTAATAATCACCGTGTGACTAGTGCGCATGCCAATTTTCACCTCATGTGATTGACGTCATGTAAAAGTTTTTATTGTTGAATAATGATGCAAAGAAGACATAAAAGTCACAAAAGAAAAACAGGAAAAATAATTAACAAAAAATATAAGACGATTACAGCAGAGTTACTTTCATTTCAATTTTTTACCTCACTCCGTGCCAATGATGACCTTATTTGACAAGCTTTCATCAACTGATTAAAATGGCTACCCAATCAAAATTGCCGCAGATAACAATTTCCATCCACCCAACCACATGCAAATTTCAAGTTGAATACAGCATTAACCTGATGAAATATGAAGAGTATTCACTTCATATCAACGACAGGAAAAACTAAACGTGTCCTGGTTTTAAGTATCAAATGACCGAGTGTGAATTTTTGAAAATCATATATGTGAACTGCGGATTAATAAATGAATAACGTGAATGATCTTAGCAGTAACGGTTGGGTATTGCCAGCTGAAATGTTGCGCGGATTATTATTATATTTTCATTATTGGCTCTTTAAGTCATTTCATGTAAGTTGTTTGTTTCAAATGAAACTCGAGCTGAAAGTGAAATGCTTGAGTTAATCGGTCAGCCCACACGACAAACCTTTCGTAAAATATAAAGCTAGCCCGTTACACAGTGCTTCAAAGCACATCAGATACAAATTTGTGGTTAAAATTTAGAAGGCCTAATCAAACTGAATATCAGTTTGTTTTGTCTCAGCATCCCGAAAAGACTTCTACAATATAAATTCGTTGTCTTTATTCATAATCAGGTGGAAATCAATAATTTAGCTTACTGTTCCCTTTACAGTTAATAAGATATTGACAAGGAGAAGTTTTCAAACATCTAAGAGCTTTTTTAGTTGGTGATCATTTCCATTATTCTCGTGACCCTATTGTGTGATTCAGGGGTGATATTGTAAGGAGAAATTAGATGCTGGTCACTCCTAGGTGTTACAGGGTCAGTAAAAAACGAGGAAACGAAGCATCACATAAGTATGTAAGTATCACAAAATTCTCCAAAAGATCTTACGCGTCCAGAGAACAAAATCCATAATTAATAGCTTGGGCAAAATTTCAAAAAAGTTGTAGGCGTAGAACATTTCTTTGGCTTACGTAATAGCTATTTCATATAAATGAGGAGCCTATTTAACGAATGTTACAAAAATATTTCGGAGTTCTTGACCTCGAAGCATTGTTGGACGTTGCTTTCAGGAACTCAAGAACGCATGGGTTTTATACAAGTGCAACGTTGACTTTCACAGTTTGGTCCAGATTTTGGAAAGATTATATAATTTTATGTTGAGTCAGGAAATTTTCCGGCTCCATTCTGAGCTCTTCCGACTTCTTCCTAAAACGCATAAGCTCTACAGTTGCAACTTTTGCAGTTTCCGCAAGAAAAGACTGGGTCCGAGGTGTTGACGTCATCGACTCCGCCCTTTTAGTTACAAGGCGCCATCTTAACAAAGAAAACGCGGCTTTTCGAAATTCTGTTCTGTAGAACCAATAAATAAATGGATTAAGGGACGACTGAATAAATAGAAAGAGGAAGCAAATTCTGAAGAACAGAGGACTCGCGAGCCCCGGAGGATCAACGATAAAACTGAAGTTATAAACAGTGCGTGGAACCCAGCAAACCATAAAAACTAGAGTTACTATAACACACGCAGTTGTACCTTTTCGTTGTTGAGAAGTCAGCGATTTATTTTGCAAGTCTCTCCTTTCCCGTTTGGCTTGCTTTCGTATGGCTCTGATAATCTTGATGTTTGTTATCAACATTAAAACAACTAGAAAAACAACGAGACCTAACACGATCACACTATCGTAGATTTTGTTGGCAAAGCGAACCTCGGGCTTGTCAAGGCTGTGTTGCCACGAGTTACGAATTCCGGCTAATAACAGTGGTAATAACCAAACGACAGTTAGCATACCAATTATTCTTGTCGAAGTAACCTTCGATTTATATCGAAGTGGCTGCAATACAGCAACATAGCGATCGTACGTAATAGCATACAAGTTAAGGGTAGTGCCTATCTTGACGCAGTCCTTTGCCCCTCGCATAAGCCAGCAATAGCTTTTCAGGGCTTTTTCGCATCCAAGACCACAGAAAACAGCGTAAAATGGAACCACGAAAACGGACATGAGTATATCCCAAGTGGCGAGACTGACAAGAAGAATGTTCATGTTACTTCCACGGAGTTTGGCTGTGGTTAGGAACACCACACAAGCGAAAATATTTCCAGTTAGGATTATCACACCTAGAACTCCGAATAAAATGAAAAACAGTGTTTCTATTGATTCGCTGCAGGTGGCATGTTCCATCTCGATTCCCTGTTTTTTTACACCAATGTCACTTCCTCTTTGTGGCGAAAGTTCTATGGGGAAGAACTTTGATTTGTCAAGCCGAAGATCTCTTTAGAAACAGGATTTAAAAAGATTAAGTGCGCTTTTTGAACTCCGCCATAACATATCACTTCCTCGGGAGTTTGATCATAAATTTATCACATAGACGTCAACGCTCTTACAATATCTATATAAATACGCTTTGACATTGTCCTTTTAAATTCTATTTTGTCAGGCGTGTTGTCATAGGAAACGAACGAGTATGTCCACTCAATATGAATATGAATTTGCAAAGGGGTAAAATTTGTCATTTTTGTCGCTGTTTTCATTGTCAGCTCCGAAGTAAATCTGGAATCATCAAGATATCGAACACAAGCAGCAAAGAGCATCGAAAAAATGGCAAAAACCTCAACGACTGGCAATGAATACTGAACACGATGAAGATATTAACATTTTAAGTGACTTTGAAGTGACCATACGCCGTCATCACAACCTTTAAAAGTACACACGCGGACTCGGCTGAAAATTCAATGCAATTCGATGAGCAAACTCAGAAACGCTTGAAAGAAAAGGAATATACTTCTATGATATATTAAAAACAAGGATGTTATATCCAGAGAAGTCAGAAAACAGGAACAAGGGTTTACGAAAGTCACCCTTTCTCTTTGTGCATTAACCCCATAACATCGGTAATCTGTTTATGTAAATGTGGTCTTTGTATGACCTACGTAATTAAAAGTTTGCTCTCAGAAATACAGCTTCTCGATAAAAACCAGCGTCTCAAAACGCATCACTGCTTTTAAAAATCTGAAGCTAGCATCTCCTTTAAGTAACCATCCATAGAATACGGTAGGAGTGCATGGGGCTTAAAATAAAAGGTCCAGTTTGTTTAATGCTCTGTACGAAATTTTCAAACAAAGAAGATTTATAGAGTCCGGTAAAAACCCTTCTTCGGGCGCTGATAAATCTAATGGACATCAGGGAAGCGGATGCTTGAATACGAGATATTGCATGTAAAAATTGCAATAACAAATGAGTCCCTGGAGGAGTACAGCCAAAATAACAAACAACGAAAAGAAAAAACTGCATATAGCTGAGCTAAAAAAGATGAAAAGCATAATATTGAAAATTCTTTCCGTTTGTCAGCTCTCAAAGTAATGCGATCTTCTGTCGTACCTTGGTGGAAAATAAATAGAGAAATCATTTTATTTCCCTTCTTCAAACTCAATTAGCTTCTGATATTCGATACAACTAATGGACTTGTTTTTTCAAACATGCTGTTGTGGCTTAACAAACCTCGATTTTTAAAAGACTTGATTCAAGTTTTTTTTTTCCTATTATAGTTAACGACGAGTTAAAGAATTAGTGGGATTTTCCCTTAGAAAATTTTAAAGAGATTGGTGAATGTATAAAAAACAATCGTATGACTTTATCATTAAAAAAGGCTTGTTCATTTTTCCTTGGAGTAATATTTGAATAAAAATACCACATAGAAATCTACTTCAATATCAACCGACAAGACATACAAGCCCGCATACTGCCCATTTGACGTTTATCCGATAATATATAGGTTCAGTTTTGTTGCGAATTACTGACGTTTTCCTCAATAGGGGAGTACGCATCCCACCCCAAAAGAAAACAAAGTTCTACTTTCAAAGCCAGATAGTACAAAACTGTACCCGCTAAGTTCTTAAATAAAATTATCTTACCTTTCAGGCTAAAGATTATCAGGCAAAATCATGTGTCAAGTTGGCGTTTACTGAGAGTCCTCCTGTTTTCTTTTAATCTTCAGATTGACAGTGCATTAAGTCCATTTTAAACATGATAAGTGCTTACGCTGCATGGACCAGTCATATGACAGCTATGTTGTGTGACTCGCGTTTTCCGATAGGATGTTATGATCTGAAGGTAAAACACTTAAACAAGTGCTGTAAAATGATGAGACAACACCACTCCCGCTTATTTAAAATGTCAGTTATGCATTAAGGTGTGCCAATAACCATATTCATCCAAATAGATATGCAATATCTCTTCGAGTGTTCAAGTCGATATTAAGTTGAACAAGAAGAGAGAAATTCAATATCTACCAGCAACTATGTCTTTTTTTTTGTCTACAAACCTTTACGAACAAGGAAAGTGACTTTATTAATTGTAAACACTTTGCTACTCATCCTGACAGAGGGGCGCGTAAGACGAGTGACAGGTCAACAAGTGATTGGCGATATCAAACACTCCTAAACAATTATAGTAATTTTGCAAGTGTGCGGTTACGCCTTTTCTCAGGACTGGGCGCATCCTTTTAAAACACTGCAGTTTATGTAAAAAAGGAAAGGAAATTATAGGAAAAGGGAAACTCTCTCCTTTCCTCCTTCCCATCATCCTTTCGTCGGGACAGCCCGGGTCCTCTTCCGCGAACTGCGACCGCGCGTGAAAAATTAAAGAGAGCCTCGAACGAGTCAGCTGTTTTCCATAGTTAAACAAATAAACGAGCGATTCCGGTGATATAGACTGCAATAATATTCTATCTTTTATTTCACGTTTCTTTTCTTTTTATTTCTATCATCCTTCACATACATACAATTCGTCCGTTGTAAAGTGAACGTAGGTTTTACCGATCATAAATCAGTTACTGGATTATCATTTATCCGTAAAAAGAAGTGCCTCTGATCATGATGAGTGGAAATAACTACAAGTGTAGCTTTTGCTGTTTTCTGTGATGTGTTTACACCCTTTCCCCAATGATCTTTTTTCATAAAGAAGTATAGATTTATCAAGAGATATACTAAAAATGCTTTATTTATGAATTCTATAGAATATTTAATTTCTTTACGCAAGACATCCCCCCAAGAAAAAAATCTCTTAAGTATTTATCGAGTTCATTTTAGATATGCCCTTTCCACTTTCTTTCGAAAGTAGCTCATTAGCTTTTTTTATGTAGTTACTTAAGTGGCCGTATTGCGGTGGACCTTTGAGTTAATTCAAGTTGACAACAAATCAAGGAGCGGCTGGCTTGTCTAAAATCGGATCTCAAAAATGAATAAATGAAAGGATTGGCAGATGATTGTACAAAAATGAAAAACCATGCAGTCTTCTCTAATTTTCCACTAACTAAATCAGGCCTCCCAAACACAAAACTAAAATTCACGAAAGCCAGTGGCAACCAGCTGATTAGAAACGTAAACACAATTAGAACACAGGAAATTGTTCCTTTGACAGCTGTCATCCTCTTCAAGCGATTTCTAGTTTCTCCTGTTTCTGTTTGTCGGACATGGATCCTGCCTCGCTGTAATCGATTTTGCCTTCTTATTTCTTGAATCACTTTCACATTCATCCCTGAAATGACAACAACGTGCATCAAAGCGAAAGCGAACATTAGTGTACTGTTGTAAATTTTATCGACTTTTTGCGCCTCTTTTTCGGGCTTCGTATGAAGCCACGCGTGTCGTAAGCTGGCCAGAAAGATACTGAAAACCCACACCCCAGTTAAAATAAGACTGACGCTTCTTTTCGTCATGTAGTTGTAATAATGTAAAGGCCATAGAACGGCGAGGAACCTTTCGAACGATATCGCAGCCAAATTAAACACCGTACTACCGAAGGCGACGTCTTTAATTCCAGCCAGGATCCAACAATGCTTTGATAAAGCGTATTTATTGCAGCCATTGCAGAAGACCGCGTATCCGGGGATGACAAACACCGCCATCATCAAATCTGCCACTGCTAAGTTCACCAAAAAAATGTTCACGTAGTTTTGTCGAAGTCTTCTGTTTGTAACAAGCACAAGGATAGTGATGAAGTTCCCGCTTAGTATAATCACACCTGCTGTGCCAGTGAGGACCCAGAACACCAATTCTAAATTCTTACTGCACGGAGGAATACTCTTTGTTGGTCCTAATGTTCTGTTCTCCATTTTTAACAATCGATTTTAACTATTTAAGAGTTGCGCTTGACTGCAAGGAAAAGGAACTGAATGAGTTCTATCACATCAACTTTTAAAGTATTGAACACGGACGCATTAAAGAGACTGACTTATTTTGTAACAGTTCACAGGATCAGTGACAGATGAGATTGTTCCGGTTTAAGCCAATGAGATGGTTCCGGCTTAAACACACTTGTGCACGGATTTAATTAAGCGCAAAGAGGTCCATTTTGTCTTTGCTTTCAAACAGACATCTCTGAACTCGGTACAATATAATTGAAAGGTAATTGTTGTCTGTCAAGAGCACGTTAGGCAAACAAAGAAAGGCTTCCATTATGTAATGAGCACTCTCCTTTGGCCTGTTTTTTTTTTTTTTATCAGGTCAGTTTATCAGTGTGCCATTTTTAGATCCATGAATCAGCAAAAATGATCGATGGAAAGTTGAAGACCAACAGTTGACGATGGTCTGAGAGTTTACGATCAGTTCAGCTCACAATGAAAAAGAGAAAAAGGGGGAATAAGTCTCTCAAATATTCACCTTTAATAACTCGTAAAATGCATCATATAACTAATTACGTTTCACGTTGGATAGATATTTCACTTAGTACTTTATCGATAAATTTTCGATTTTCCTCGACTTCTTATTAGGAAAAAAAGTATTGTTGCTAAAACGTTTAAGTAAGCACACACGTAAAAAGATGAGTCATCTTCCATCCCACGTATTAACGTAAGGAACCTTCATCGCAACTGCCAAGACTGTGATGATAAAACTGGGAACGTGAGTCTTAGTTTTATCTTGAGCTCAATCATGATTTCAGCCAGTGAGGTTTCCAAGCCACTACTCTTCTTGATTAATTCCTCAATTTACATTTTTCATTTTCGATGAATGCTCTTAGTTGAAGATGCAGCAGGCCCTATTTGATGAGAGATATAGTACTAGTGTTGTTCGGTTTTATCACAATGGACACATTTAAGAAGAGCACTTTTACTAGAACATGGAAATGATAAAAGAGTCAGTTTTTTTTACCGGTAAACGTCACGTGGTCTAAGAGAAGTAAAGAAAAATAACATCCCAAAAGGTATCTTATCTATTTAAGTAGAAAACCGTTAACTCCAATCCGGATTAAGAAACGGCAAACATGCTAAGAAGTAATGCTGAAAAGACGGAGGTTATTCTATTTACATCCCGGTTCACCAAGACACCTAATATCGAGAAGCTTTCTTTTGCCAATACCGTCCTTGAACTAACTGAGAGAGTGTGTGATCCTAGTGTTAACTAAGATAATAACCTATCACTGACATACCATACCACATAAACGAGACATGTAAGAAAGCAATTAACGCCATTAGGTCCATAGGTCGCATTCGCAGATACATCACCAAGGAAAATCTCAAACTGTTAGTTAATGCCCAAGTAATATCACGTCTGGACTACTGTAATAGTATCCTTTATGGTCTCCCTAAACAGGAACTCGATAAACTTCAAAGAATTCAAAACACTGCAGCACGTCTCATCACTGGAACTAAACGATACGAGCTCATCAAACCTGCTCTTCGAGAACTACACTGGCTACCTGTTGAGTCTCGCATTATATTCAAAGTTCTGCTCATCACTTTCAAGACTATCCATGGACTTTCCCGCAAAGAAGCCTACGCTCATCCCCTAAAATACTTTTTACTATGCCTATTGTGAACTCTGTGACATACGGTGAACGTGCCTTTTCTTTTTCAGCACCTACATTCTATGGAACAGTCTACCACATTTTGTTAAAAATACAACATCTCTTTCATCTTTTAAATCTGCCCTCAAAACATTCTTCTTGTTTCGGAAATTTTATTTTTGATTTATTTTACCAGGAACTGTACCGAGCTTTCATGTCACCTATTCTTAACAAGTTATTTTGTAGGTTTAAACTAGTTTATTTAGTTTTTCTCCATGGTAACGTAAGCGCATTCAGTTTTCTAAATGCGCCCAAAAACTATGTTATTAAAATTTTTAGGAACTTTTGTTGAAAAGTTTTACAAGCGTTTTTTCCTCGATCCAAACCAACCCTACCATTATTTTTTTGCTCCGTTATGCTAAATGAACTCCCAGGAAACACGATACGTGCACAGTTCGACATGATTCTTTATTTATGTTTCTTCTTACTGAACATTCTGTACATCGTGCATTTATTCCTCAATTTGCAATTTTCATCTTCGATGGATACTCTTAGTTGAAAATGTAGGCCCCCTTTCGAAGAGAGATTACTGGCGTTGTTTAGTTATATCACGTTGAACAGCTGTAAGAAAAGCATTCTTAGAGGAACATGATATGGTTAAAGGAAAAGTTAAAGGAAGCTTATTTATTACTCTAATCTTGAAATTTTACGCTAAAATCAGAGACAAATATTTACATAAGTTTACAGCCAGTAGCGCTCTCCTTTTGGTTAATCAATTGTATGTGCATTTCGGGATGACGTTATTATCTCAACTGTTGAGTAAGGGCGGCACCGTAATAAACGAGAGGCAGCTTGTCGAAACTCCACTCTGTAAAATGAGTATATGAATGGGTTTAAAGATGATTGCAAAAACAAGAAAAACAATGAGAGGTGGATTAGAAGTGGACTGACTAACTCTTTCCGACGAAAGAGAAAACAAAAATTGTAAAATATACGGGGTAACCAACATAAAACATAGATCAGGACGACAACAACGCAAGCTAGAGTCCCTTTCAGCTTTCTTACATTGTTCACTGCACGAGAACGTTCTGTAGATAAATTTGAAGGGAAATTTTGAACTGCGTTGGCGACGTGAATTCGTTGAACCTGCTTTTTAATGACAATCAGAATTCTAAAATTAATTCCAAGTAGTAAAAAGAAAGGAATAATAACGAAAATGAAAGTCAAAATAATTGAATATGTTTTGTCGATGAAGAGAGCCTTCTCTCTTGAACTACTGTGCTGCCAGAAGTTTCTTGAACCAGCCAAAAGGACTGGTGCTCCCCAGACCATGGCGAGGATGAAAACCAACTTCTTTCTTGTCATCTTAGAGGTATAACGAAGAGGGTTGATGAAGGCTTCATGGCGGTCCAATGAAATAGCTAAAAGGTTAAAAATATTAGCTCCAAAGGCAAAACCTTTCAGGAATCTGATCGCCCAACAGTATTTAGTGAGTGAATACTTGCAACCAGAGCAAAAAACCGAGTAGAACGGCACAACAAATACTCCCATGCTTATGTCAGAAATGGCCAAACTCACGAGATAGATGTTCATGAAGCTGCGGCGAAGATGTCGGGTCTTTAGAAACACCGCGCACGAAAGAGAGTTTCCCGCCAACATCAGGACGGCGATGACGCTATTGATGACCCAGAAAACAACATCCAGCGTAGGGTTACATGGAGCCCCTTGAAATCCTTTCATATCTGATATTTTAGTGGATTTCTAGACAGCTAAGGTTATCACTTCAACTTGGAGTCAGCTTCAGATCAAAACTTCAGTCTGATATGCTGTATCATCCCAAATGTTTCCTTTCTACTGTTTATTCAAAGAAAAAATCCGGCAGAACTGCGTTTTCTTTTTCTCGACAGCTGCAGTGGCAATTGAAAAGGTTATTTAACTTAGATCGAAGTGTTAAATTGGCCTTACATCAGATACAATCTTTCATCTACGAATCCTAGACCTAAAAAGATTAAGCTGCTCAAGAAACTTATTTCCTTTTTTTCACAATACTAATTTATCCTATTGTTCGCAAAGATAACATATCCTTTATTACATTTCGTCGTTTTGATAAGCCAAAAGTAATCTTTATTGTCAGTCTAAATTTTAAAACTTATTGTTTATTCAAAGACATTCTTTATTGCATCGCTCTATTTTGCTACTTCTACTTCAAGCCCGGTTATTGCAGCAGGATGAAGTTTGGATGGATAATGAGTACATGAAGTCTCTGAACTAATTTTAGGCAGGCAAAGTGAAGTTATATTAACGACACTAGTTTCCGATTCAGGTCTTATCAGTCTTGTCAGTTAGGTTGCAGCTTCGAATCAGCGGCAAAATTTTATGGTTAAATTGAAAATGTGAATTATTGAAATAAATTAAAAAAAAAAAAAAACGTTGCGTGCTTTTGGACAATTTCATAGTGGAATACAGACAGATCTGTGTCGGATTGGCTGTAAAATCTTCAATCCGCATAAGTACGTAGGAAATATGATGTACAAATCCCAGCGTAAGTGGAGGTTATCGATCTCTTTCATTTAATAAATCTCTTCAGACTTCAAAAAAGATATTTGTGGGCTTATATAAAATTCTGCCCTTTCAGTGAATGTTTTGAGAACTGTCGCACACTTTTGACGCATATGTACTTCAGAAAAATTACCAACCACTGCAAACCACTTCTAAACTGTGAAAAATCTTTAATTTAGATTTTCGCGATCGGATTGATATAAATGGCATGTAAAATCTTGCGGGCACGGTTCTCTTTTTACTTTGCACAACATATCTAAGTTTTAACACTATTTGAATTATAAAAAAAAAAAAAACAGATTAGACACATGATAAAAATTCATTAGCGGACATTGTCTTGATTCTCTTTTAAATCAAACGTTTTTCCCCATATTTGCTCTGTGACAGTTTGTAAATGAAATCTTTTCAAATAGGTACGTCAGTATAATTTATGTCGTGTCTTTTCATGTCATGGAAGTTTTAAAGAATGGTAAGCAAAAGTTGACGTAATGTATTTCAGGCAAGGAAAAATATAAAGAAAATGAATTATTCTTGGGAATTTGCTGACAAAATGCGTGAAGAAGGTATTATTTGTAATAATATAAATAATATGTTTTAAGAACGTAGGTTCTTTAATTTGTTCATTTCTATGACTCAGTATCAGTGCTGGAGCCTTGAGAGGGAATCTTTATGACGCCAGGCTTATTATTTTCCTAGCTAATAACATAGCAAACAGTATTGTTGTTGCAATCCTAGCGGGCGACCTTTATGTGTTAAGGCATTGTTAGCTTGTACAATAGTACACTTCCTATCATACCTATAAATTTTACAAACAAATTTTGCTACGCTGTGCCAATATACTTCCAGCTGAAATGTACGAGAGGAGCAGTGCGTTTGGGCGCTTTATAATGGTTTCGCCCCACTGCAAGTGGCCCGCTCTCACCTTTACGTGGTCGCCTCTTGAAGTAAAACAAGCTCGCCCCTACCTTTACCAGTTCGCCCTCATCTTCGCCCAAAATGTTTCAACCCTTTTTCCTACTAGGTAATATCTTCCTTTAATTTTCTGTCGAAATCATAATACAATTTGATCAACATGCAATTTTACAGCAGTTTTGTAGTAGTTTAATATTCACACTCCTATTTCGTCGGGCTTTAACGTTTCATAGCGACGTAGCGTGGTTTCGTGGTCAACATTTGATTGAGAAAAACAAATTTCATGTTGAAGGAAACATATTATGATTTTGACAGAGAAGCAATATGGTATTGCTGAAAGGTAACGAGTCGAAAGATTTGAAGACGAGCTCAGAGAAAAGTGGGGCACGCGTGTTTATTTCGAAGGGGCAAAGTAGCAGAGGTGGTAGTGGGCGAACTTGCAATGGGGAGAAACTTCTAGATGCCGTATGAGTCTTTTGAGCGGCGGGTTGTTTATTTCAATTTCATTTTCGCATCTTCCATAAAGGATTCGCTTCAAACAAATCACTAGTTGGAGCTTTTGAAATTAATGAGAATGTTTTGAGAACGGAGCCTAGATGGGGAGATATATAAAACAATACTCTCAAGACTACGACACTCGAAACTTTCGTTTACCTCAATTGCTGGGAGAAGATCGTCAAAGACTTTATTTCTACGTAAATTCACTTTGACCAAATTAATTTTTTTGCCATCATAGGTAAAATAATATGATCAACGTTTAGCATTTAGCGTCAATCAACTGGTAAATGAAATAGATAAAAAACACCGCAAGATCAAAAGGGTTTTCTACGCGAATACTGTTCAGGTGTCAATCTATAAATTATTAATCGACTTTAAAATTAATTATAAATTTCAAGTTATAATTACAGATGTTTCCTTTATCTTTTTATTCCTAATTATCAAGGCCTTCGCATGCTCGTTTATTGGAGAGGCGTCTCAAAAAAAATCTAGAAGACTCTATTTCCGTGTGCACAGAGTAGTATAAATAAAAAAAATCATTTCAAATGAAGGTAAAAACCCTTATAAAACAATGAGACAACAAAGCTTTAAAACTTTATGATCTTGAATCGATAGAAATGCGAAAACTGCGGTGAATAATTATGAGATAAGAAAAGATGTTCCAAAACGGGGCTCCCTACAATCGCAACGATAAAATTTTTCATCTTTAATTTGTTTGCTCGCTCGTTCGGAGGCAATTTCAGTATTGTTTTTCCTTTGTCATATGGTATTAAATTTGTCAGTTTGCTGTCGAGATCAACTGAGAGGAAATAAAAAGGCATGTCAGCTTCAGGTTGTTTTCCTCCTCCGTAAAATTCACTTCAGTGTTTTGAAGTGTTCATTTCTTGAGATAAAAGAGTGGATTAATAAAATGAAAAAAAAAAAATGATTGGCGTTCCATTTAATAGAACTAATTAAAAAGCCAGAGAGTAATTAAAATGCAGTAACACTGAACTATTTTTTCGTGTTTACTCTCTAACATTTGAGCAACGTCAACAAAAGCGAATGCAAATGAATTTTTTGTGAAGGTTATGTCATTGGCTGTTTTTCAATCGTTGCCATAAATAAATTAGAAAAGCACGGTCTCCCTGTTGGAAATCGGTAACAGTTTGCATTTTGCATTGAAGTGAACCACCTGCAAAACTATTCATACCTTCCTCTTGATTTTTTTTTCCACAATTTTTTACACGAATTTATAAATTAAGACGAGAGGGTCTCATGTAGTCCTTTGCGAGCGTAAGGGGTTCATTTTCAAAACCATCAAGCACTGATTTTTCTTCGGCTGAGGAAAGTAATGTCTTCAGAAGGAGAGAACGTTTCTTCTATTCGCGAATTACCCAACACTGAGTACTACTGCAACGAAGCTTTGGACGAAGCATTTCTAATCGTGTACATTGTTTTAGGCCTGGCAATTTTCGCGGGAAATACCTTCTGTTGCATCGTATTTTTGGCGAATCCTAAGCTCCGAGGATGTTACATGAACATATTTTTGGTGAGTCTCGGATTGGCTGATATTCTTGGTTCCATTTTGGTAATTCCAGGCCACTGCGCGTTCTGCACAAACTGCTCCAGGAATTTCAGTTTGAAACAGATCGTAGATGAAGAAACATGCAGATTCTTTGACGCCGTAAAGGACTTCGTTTGGTTGACGTCTGTCCTCAGCCTTCTCGGAATCACTTATGACAGATATTTAGCAGTTATTCAACCACTTCGTTATCAGTGCAAAATGACTCCACGAAAAGTCTCTGCCGTCTTAGGAATAACTTGGCTACTGCCAATCCCATTTTCCTTCATAAAACCGATTATTAATGATGCGGGAGTGGACTTCCTAAAAAAAGGTTCGCGTAGTGAATCTATCTTTGACATCCTTGTGGTACTAACGCTCGTCATCCTTCCAATGACGATTATATTCATCGTAAACTTTATGGTGACAAAAGCCATAAAGAACCAACTTCGGAAAGTACATTTCGAACGACAGGAAAGCAGAGGAGACCAAAAACCGAAAGACAACCGACGAAAGACGATTTCCTGCTTGATCGTTGTAGTGGTATTTTTAATTTGTTGGTTTCCCCGATGCTTGTTGAATTTTATGTTTTTATTTAAAATTCTTCAGGAAAAAGGCTTGCGCCTTCTTGAAAAGATATCTTTGGTATTTATTTTTCTGCAATCGTCTGCCAACCCTTTCTTATACTCCTTTTACAGAAGCGACTTTCGCAGAGGCGCAAAAACTTTAATGCGACAGGTGATTCCATTAGGATCAAAAAGTTCTGAACATATCGATCAAACTAGAAAGCGCTTCGATACCCAAGAATCGAGGGTGGGGCCAGATTTAAACGAACAACCGACTGAATTAAAACTTCAGGAATTATGAACTCTTATTACCGCTAAGTCTCTTTAAGATTTGATCGCATTGAAATTCACTAGGCTTAGAGTTTGTGCGTGACATTTTGAAATATTAATATCAACAATTAGCGAAAACGCAGCGTATTCAAAGGATGAAAACATTTCATTCTCAGAAAACCATAAAATTTGAAGTTACAGGAGCAGAGAACCTTCTCTCTCTCTGTCATTTGAACTAGAGTTATTTGAATAATAGAGTTGAAATTTCCGTTAGAAAACAAAATACGCTGTTGTCTGAATGCACATTTTAACCTTGCGGCTGAATAAATATTGAGGAGAAAATTGTTTCAAGTTTTTAATCTCTTAAGAGTTTGTTTTATGCCATTATATTTCCTGAAACAGCTTGTAAAAGAAGCAGTTGTTCTCTCTTTTTGAGAATATCATATCCAGCTATTCACGAAGGCGATGACTTTCTCCCGAGGGATACAGATATTCTAACGACAAAGTTCATTCGCCTTCATATATTTAAGTTATTTACTCAATTCTTGTCGTGTTGTAACAGCTGCCCTTAAAAGACATCTCATCTGCGCCTATTTTAACAATTAAATGAAATGGAAACCGCAGAGCAGACACGTAGTCTTTGCAGTTTGCGTATAAGGACCACGAATGCGCGTCAAATTTGCGCGATGACACTATTCATGGCAAAGACCTTGGTGTTTGTTCCTTGATTAAAGTCAGCCAAGGAGGCATTTCGTAAGGAAGTCGAATTGCCATCATCTAAATCGAAATAGGGTGAAAAGTTACGGTTAGTAACGGGTTTGAAAGTTGCCAACCTCCCACAAGACAAGGAACTTAAAAGCGAGGCAAACAACGTCGGAAGTTTTGCAAAAGTGTCGAAGTTCTTTTGTTGCAGCTGAAGCGGCTTTTTTGTTTTAAATGGAATGGTAAATAAAAAAAATTACCACGGTTGGACTCTTGACATAATTTTTTTTTTTAACTTTCATCAACTGAATTAAAAAAAATAAAAAGAATAGATTCAAGGCGGAGACTCGTGTATTGTATGACAGCAAGTAAAACTTATTTGTTTTTCTTGACAGAATGAACAAGGACCACGTGACTTAGAAGTGCTTTTTCATTTTTCCTTAAGGAGAGATATTTGCACGTTTCGCATATCATATCATGTATAAGGGTGTTTATTTTCCTCTCCAAGCTACTCAAGTGACTTAATTTTTTCTTAGATTTCACAACCTTATTGAATGTAAACTAATCTGAGTCAAAGCATATTCTTGCGTCAACCATCCACTCACCCAACAAAACACTTCATCAAAAAGAAAAAATTCAAAAAAGAAAAAACAAACAGTAATCTACTCTACTGGTCAGTCAGCCAGCGATCGAATAATTCGACCCGCAGTAGTGCCCATATCACTAACCAATTTATTTGTCTGTTTTGTTTTCTCTCACTTAGAAAGTCAGGGAGTCTTATTCCCCTCCACTAACTCAAGAAAAAGACCATTTACGTCACCCATTCAATCAATAGGATGAATCCAACCACCTATCCGTTGACTCACTCAGTGTGCGACTTATCTCTTCATGCACTCAATCAACGCAACCAAAGTACTCACACTCGCTCTCTCTCTCTCTTTTTTTCTCTCTCTCCTCTAGTGCTTGTTCTTTCTAGTGACATTTACGTACTGTTATTGCCGTTATGTGTAATTACAGCGCTCCCTTCTCGACCGTGATGGAAATACTTAGTCGATACGGTCGTATGATATACTTATAACCCTTGAAAAGGTGGAGATTTACGTTTATAGAGAATAACAGGCTGCGATTGTTAAGTTGCAGCCCGGAGAAGATTTTAAATTCTCATATCATTAGTGTTCTGACAGAAGCTAAACAGGACTTGAGGTTTGTCATGGCGATGGTTGCTTGCGAAAGTTTCGGCCTCTCGAAGGTCTGAGGTCTGATGATTCCTGCCGTATGTTGATAATGACCTGGTCGGACTTGTAACGGCCAACGCTTGCATTTCACTCCCTAGGGAGGATTTTTCATTTAGCTCACTGCGCTTTACAGAAGCTGTTTTTCATTTCCTCTGAGTGTAAGTTGGTCGCACTTGATCGCCAGGGCAATGACATGTGACGTCATCATACATGTCAAGCCATGGTATGTCGAGTTAGTCAGTTTTTGGGGACCAGATGAAAACGTTTCAAAACGCGCGGAATTCTGAAATTTCTCGGCACCGAGTTTAGTTTTCAAGATCTCTCTTGAGATTTTCCTATTCTTAAAGAAATCCTAAAGGAAGACCAAGAAAACTCGTATACGGATACTTTTGCATGCTTGCCTTCCTTGCGAATTCAACCGCTTTTTCTCACTCCTGCTCGACAATGCGCATGCTCTGTATCAAACGATTTTGTAAGCTACGGGAACTTGCTCCATACCTTAAGTACCGAATCTCAGTAATCTGGCGACGGCTTGTCGGAAGTCAGCTCTGTAAAACGAATATATGAAAGGATTCACTGAAGACTGCATCAGAAGGAAAAACATAGACAGCTTTTGCAGCAGTGCGTCAATTTCATGGGTGTCTCCACTGACTAGGTATTGGATGTTAAATGAGATCCGTGGAATCCACGAAACCACAAATATTATAACCACGAGGGCGCAAGCAATGGTCCCTTTTCGTTTCCGGCTCGCTTCTGCTCGAATTTCTTCAAGGTTTTCAGCATCACTTACATCCTGTGGGTTTCGCATCACAGCCACTTGACGACCTTGTACTCTGATCGCTATTATGATTTTGATGTTGATAATGGAAACCATTATGGAAGGAGTGACGAGAACAACTGCCATGAGTATGCTATTATAAACCCCGTTGACTGCAGTTATTTCGGGGCCAGTTATTGTAAGATAGAGAATGCTGCGCACGACAGCAGTGCTGACTGAGACGCTCCACACCGCGATTAGAATGTTTACACATCGACGTCTGGTCATAACGTTCTCGTATTGGAGAGGTCGGAAAACTGCCAAATAGCGATCGAAGGAAATGGCGAATAGATTAGTGATACTCCCGGCGAGGACAACGTCTTTCGGAAATTCAAGAAGCCAGCAGTAATTACTCACAGCGTACTGCCTACAACCCAAGCAAAATGTTGCATAGCCAGGAGCCACAAATGCGCCCATTATCATGTCCGCGATAGCCAAAGACGCGAGAAACAAGTTCACCTTTTGCTGTCGAAGACGCGAAGTAAACACTATCGATAAAAACACCACTGCATTACCAAAAACAACGATTGCACCTGTAATGGAGTTAAGGATTATGAATGTCTTCTCTAACATCTGATCGCACGACAAATGATTTTCGGTTTCATTCGACATCGGCTGTAGTGAATCGTTCGTAAACATCATAGTGGTTCGTCAGGCAGTTGTCACTGATTTCTTACCAAAACGTAGATGGTATTCTTTGAGCGAAGACTGCCGGAGCCTGATTAAAGGTTCCAACCAGTAGAGTTGTCGATTGGTAAACTAGTTGTCAATTGCCTCTTAGGAAAACTACACGTCGACTGATATATCCCAAGCAGTCCCTCCCATTAGCGCAAGAGCTTAAGTTTACTTTGTGTTACGGACAGGTTCGACTGCATGAAGGAAGTCGCTTTCAACGAATCTTAATTTTTTGATAAAAGTAGAGATACCCCACGACAATAGCACCTTCGGTTTGAAAGAAAGCAATCTAAATTAACAGACAGGTTCATAAATCCCTTCCAAAAATTTTATTTAGATGGTGAGTGTCTTTGTTCTCAAAGAAGCTAAGTGTTATCAAGATTAATATCTTTGGGAATAAAAGGTCGGCTCATTTGAAAGTTTTACTTCTCCGCAACCCCAAACGTTAAAAGTTAAAAACCCTGTAACTGAGAACTAACACGGACAAAATTTTTGTTTATCCATGAGTATTTTCATTTCTGAAATAACATGTTTCGTGTCTTATTTGGGAAGTCTGAAAAGGAAATATATCTTTAATGGAGGACAGCTGAAGTGCTATGAGGCGGAAAAAGTTTAGTCGGTGTATTGTGCATCGAACATAACATATTAAAATTTCCATTTTCGTACTTCACTCTGACGAAGGGCTGATGCTCGAAACGTCAGCCCTTAAACTCTTTACGGTGGCCAATTTACGTTGTCAACTCAGTTGATAACACTAAATTACCTCATTTTCGTATGAGTTTGATCGAAGCCTGAATGGCGGGTAACCTCAATGATTGAAAAGCACTGGAAATTAATAAATTACAGAGACAAAACAAACTTAGAAATTATGTATTTGTTAAGAACGCTCATTACTTTATGATGAAAATTTTTCACAGGCACAAAAAATGGAATATCGTCACCAACCCTTGTTGTTGTAGGTTAAATGTCAACATCATATTCCAAGGGTTCCAAAATTTCCTACGTCTTTAATTCGAGTTAATGATATTCTCTGGTTTTATTTCCTACTGGTTGTAATTAATACAAAGTATACATGGCATCACTAATAATACGATTTAAAAAAACTCTAATATTTGGGACTGAAAGCTGACAATTTTGTAAGTTTCAAAGCTCATAAAATTGAACCATCATTTATTAATGATGTAGATAATAATTATTCACCGAAGCGGAGGTGAATCGTGGTGGTATTCACAGAGGTAAATAATTGTTTTATTATATACCACAAAGGTAGAAAAAAAATAGGTTAAGTTATTTTAATATATAGACTGAAAAATAGCCGGAAATTATACTTTTGAGGCGCGACTTTGTCTCAGTCATCACCGACTCGGAAGTGAATAATGCTCGGTATTCACTTTCCGAATTAGCCAATCAGAGGCGCAAAAAGAACTTTTTTCTTGTGTGGTATATACTAATTACAAACATAGCTCTACTTAAGTCCAGATACGTGGCGACTTGTATGCTGTCAGTTTTAACTCCCTCGTCTCGTTTGGGATTCCAGTATGAAGATGTTATTTTTGTAACTTTTTTATATGAGATGGATCTCGATTTCGCATAAGGAAAAGTCGCAAATTGATACTCCTAGCTTATATTTGCATCTTCCGCATAGATTTGATTGTAGTTAAAGCTAAATTAATTGAGGTAAGTTGCTCTTCGCACAGTTTAAATGCGTATTTGAAGTTATTTTTTGAGATAATTATTTCTACTCAGACATATTGAAAAAGACGTTGTGACTTTGTGGTAATTCAAATGTATTATGAGCGACCGCGTTCTTGCAGCTGGTGAAAGCCACCTCTTCGACAAGGTCCGCTACCACGCATTCCCCGAAACCAAAAATTATCTCATTACATCGATTACTACATACAAAGTTTCTTCATTGTTTTTGTTGTTCACACTTTTTGTCTTCGCTTTTTCATTGAGAATGATACCACTTGTAAAAATCTGTTCTCTAAAAGAATCGATATCGAGAGATCTGCTGAGTCGAGAAATTGCTTGGAACGGGAAAATACTCTTTAACTCAAGGCAGTACTAGCTAAGAAAATTTCACTGATGGGTCCTCTCGAATATTCTGTCGCGCCATTAATCATGCGGCGCCACGAAATGAACATATCGGCATCATTTTCCGTGTGAATTGCTTTGAAGCCACCCTTTTCACAATTAATTCTTTTATTTTCAAGTTCACTTCCCGTGTAAGTGAGAATTGTTTTTTTTTAACTTAACAACGAAACAAGCTTTGAAATTGACAAGATAAGAGCATGTTTTCGATTTGCATCGGCTTTCATCGAGAGCATTCGAGTCTCTTATTATAATAAACAATCTGCGCGAAATAAATGAGTCATTGCGCACGATTTTTGAAGAGTATCTTAAGTGGATTTCATCATCTTTGTTTTCTTCTTGCTTATAGTCTTTAAACTAGACCGGATGCTTTAAAAATTATCGTATTATTCGCACCTTCCCGCATCAACCACTGTTTGTAGAAAAATTAACAGATTACCCGCGGGTAATCGGCCGGTAAGTGTTTTACATTTAACGATAGAATTTCTATCAAACACATGCAGTTAAAGGGTTCATCAGAGGCTCTGGACACCTAATTTCTAACATAAGATTGTATGTGATTACTCTCTTCTAAGCTTCATGTATCAGTTCAACTGATATACGTTTGAGTACCAAGTAACTTAAATCCTCGTTGTACACAACATGACAACGTTCCAAATCTTTATATCTGCGCTCCCCTTAGGCTTCCCTAAAAGCTGGCGAAGATTAGAATTTCAAAGTTTTTGTCGGTGACAAAAAAAAAATTGCCCTAAAAAAATTGTTAAATCGAAGAAATCCTAATTGAAAATAAAAACTGAAACCAATAAAACGCATTCAACTCCAAAGCTAACTCAGATATGTTCAAAATGCGTTGAAAACAAACATTATGGATAGGGAAGATAGTATGGAAGCGTTTTCATTAAGTTTTTTCAAGAATTTGT